>NW_027414250.1:0-17569 GCF_964106895.1 Numenius arquata | reverse complement strand
GTTCCTGCAGCCTCCCCTGGCAGGGGGGTGTCTGCTCCTCCTCCGCTGTCAGCGGGGGGGCAGACTGTAAAGCGAGAGGGTGTTCTGCAGGAGGACAGGGGGTGAGCGCCACTGACCCTGCCAGGAGGGGCAAGCTGGAGGCTGGTGTAGGTGGCTGCAGGGTCAAGAGCTGCTGCCCCCACGAATGGACCGTGGGGACTGTGCCCTCCTTCGTGCCGTCTCCTCCCCGAGGCAAAGGTGCCCCTTCCTAGACATTCCGGCCTTGTGCAGTCACCACCGCGGGTGCTTGTGCCTGCAGCTCTCGTGTGTAGCCTGCCAGCCACCGCGTGGATGTGGCAACCAGCCTGGGTGGCAGGTGACAGCGGGGCCCTTTGTGACCTCCTCCGTGACACACTGGGTGCCAGCGTGGCCCCGACCCCTCAGTGTCCAGCAGGGCAGCACGGGGCAAGGGCGGGAGGAGCACAGGGCTGGTGAGGAGCCCTGAGCGGTGCCACATCTTGGCTGCCGGCTTTCAGCCTGTGGCCAGGGCTCCCAAGAGGCCCTGCTGGGCTTCCGGCTCCCTGCCACTGCCACCAACGAGCCTCCCCAGGGACAGGGATGAGCGCATGAGTGAAGCAGTCCCTCGGCTGGCACCGCTGGGGCTTTCCCCGGGTCCTTCTTGCTTGCCCCGCTTGGCCTCTTCCTCCTGGCAAGAGGAGGCCCCTCGGCTGGGGAAGGGTCCCCGGGTCACTGGTGTTGCTGGCCAGGGCTGGGGCAAGGGGCCTGGCCAGTTGGTCCCTGCTGGGACTTGGTCTCCTCTGGTTAGGGTATGTTCCTCTGCGTACGGGGAATGCAAGATGTGTCCAAGCAGGGAAAGTAAAGGGAAGAGGGGGGCTTGGCACAGCCGCCGGTCTGCGAGACACAGCCAGTTTTCATCTGCTCTGAACTCCGGAGGAGCCTTAGCCCGTCCGTACAAACAGGACAAATCCAGACCTTCCCTTTACAGCTTCCGTGTGGTTCGAAGTGGTTTTGCGCACAGAGAGATGGAAGTCGAGGAATATTCTCACGACTTACTCCTCCCAATGAACCGATCCCTTTGGCATTTTCAGTACCTGCAGCCAATACAAACCAAAAACCAGCGGGACCACCCGGCTCCTCTCAAATATTATTGTCTGACCAACAAGCCCCTTGGCTGGGGAGGCTGGATCCCCTCTCTGCCCTCTCTGAGACACCCCTCGGCTGGCACTGGGGAGTGCTCCAGCTCCGCCTGACGCCAGCAGCCGGGCAAGCACGGGCGGTACAGGCAGGGCAACAGGCTGCTTCTCCTGCTGCAGGCTGCCCTGGCAGGTACAGGGCTGCTGGCCTGGGAGCCCCCGGCGTCCCCGGCTCATTTTCGGCTGCACCTTCTATTCTCTCTTTCCCCCCTTTTCCTGGATGCTCCGCTTCCGTGTGTTCCATGCCCCCCCGGGGAGCGCCCTGCCCCTCCCTGCCCGGGTGGCGGGTCACAGCGGGGCCCTTTATGACCTCACCTGGTGACACCCCACTGCTCTGCGTGTGGTCAGCGGGGCTGCGGCCCCCTGCCCGCAGTGTCCGGCAGGACAGTGACGGGACAGGGCAGGAGCGGAGCGAGCCGAGAGCCCCCGAGCACAGCCCGTGTCTTTTCCTTGCTGCCCCCGGCAGCCTCACAGCGCCGAGGCGTTTTGCCAAGGCTTCCTCCGTCCCCTTCCCCTTTACCTCCATCCCGCAGGATGGCAGAGAGACCCCCCAGCCGCCCCAGGGTGGCCTGGGAGGAGAAGGCGGCTCCCCGGGAGCGCAGATCTCCACCGGAGCCCTACGAGGTGACCATGGTCGAGCCGCTGCAGACGGGTGAGTGAGGGGCCCTGTTGGTCTGGGCAGGGCTGGGGCCAGCGAGCGCACCCTGCTCCGGGCCAGAGTCACCTTTTCCTGGCAGGCTGGCAGTGGGGGTCTCATCTCATGGGTGGTGGGCATGGTGCTGCCTGAAGGCCGGGGCTGCTCAGGGCTGGGATCGGGCCCCGGCACAGCCTCTCCCAAGGAGGGAGAGAGCAGGCGGGACCCAGCTCCTGCTCCGGGGCACGGGCAGCGAGAGGCAGTGGGGTGGGCAGGAGGCAGCGATGCTGCGGGAGGGGGACCTTTCCTGCCCACCTGCAAGCCAGTTCCTCAGCCCGGGGCACCGGGGGCTTTCCCCGCTGCGCCGTGCTCCGACATGGCAGCCCATCTGCAGGGCACCCTCCAGCCCTGTCACATGTGGGAAGAAGGCGCCAGGGGAGCGGGCATGAGGCTGGACGGAGGGCAGATCTTCCTCTGCCCCCCTGCCAGCAGCTCCTCTCTACAGCTCTCCTTGCTCTCCTACTTTATTAGATCCTGAATGGTTACCGCTCTACGAAAAGGCAAAGGAAACCATGGACTTTATCATGGCCTTTGTCCGCTGCCCAGAAGAGGTAACTGCGGCCATTTCCCCTGCAGCTCTGCCGGCATCTCCTGCCAGGGGCTCTGCTGCCGGGCTGCTGGAGGTGTGCTGGCTGGGCAGAGCTGCATCTCCCAGCTCTTCCACACGGCCCTGCACCCGCTGTGCTCCGCTCCCGATGGCCGTGGGGGCCCCTTTCACGCTCTGTTTGTCTCTCTGTCCCCGCGGCTGCCAGGACGAGGACAAGAAGCTTGAGTTTCTTGACAGCATCAACATGATGTGCCGTACAGCCTCAGACTACAGCTTGTTACGGTGCCTACATTTCTTCTGCCATGCATTCGAGCTGCCAGAGAACATCAAGGTGAGAGCACACCAGGCAGCTCTGGAGAAGGGGGCACGGCCCCCCTGTGAGGACAGTGCTTGGGCAGGGCGAGGGTCTGGTGGCACTGGGAGCTGGCAGCTGCCAGGTCCCATCCTGGTTGTCCTCTGCAGATGCTGCTGGAAAAGGAGCCCAGGGACCAACTGAGCACAGAAGTGCGGATGAAAGCCATGGATGTCATCGCTAAACTGAGGTACCTGCCCATCCCTGCCCCAGAGGTCCCTGTCCACCTGCACGAGGCCTCAAAGTGCTGCTCCCAGCACCAGTGTCCAAATGGCCCCTCTCGCCCTTTGCAGCTCAGGGCAGAGAGTGCTGGAGGGTAAAGAGGAAAGCCTCCTAGAAACCTGCTTCTCGAGTGTCTTTTTCCTTCCTCCTGAAGAGGAAATGCAGGACCTGGAAAGAATCCTCTACCATCAGGTAAGACCTGGGTGAGCTCCAGGAGCCTCCAGTCCCCCCAGGCTGCTCCCTGGCCCACCCCGTGCTGCGATATGACCAGAGGTCCAAGGCAGAGCAGGGTCTCGGCTTTGCTTTCCCACCCCCTTCCATCTGTCCCCTTCCTGTAGGCCTGGCCACCTCCAGTGCTGCAGGCTGCTCTGCACCCAGCAGATTGTCTGCCCTTGGGTGTCTCCTGGGTACCGCGAGGCAGCACGGGAGTCCTCCCTTGGCTCTGGGGGTTCAGAGCAGTCTCCTGGGGGTGAGAGGGACAGCGGAATCACTGGCACAACTCTTTGCCCTCCTTGCAGACCATGAACACCGTGAAGTACATGGTGAGAGAGTTGGTGTTCAACTGTCATCTCCACAGAGTCACCATGCTGGTGCAGATCATCTTCCAGGTCTGGCATGCACAAGGGCTGTTCCTCACCCTGGAGGGAAGGGGGTGTCCACTCTGGAGTGGACGGTGCCAACCTCAGTGCCATGCAGAGACAGCACACTGCAGGGAGGGTGCCCACCTCCCTTGGGCCACCAGGCTCTTCTGGAGCACAGTGGCTGCAGAGGGTGGCAACTGCCTTCCTGCCTGGCCACAAGGTTGGCCCGGGGCATTTATCCCAAGCCTGCGAGCTCCCCTAGGGCAGGAACTGCAGGCTTTCCTTGAGATCAGAGGAAGCCTTAATGGGCTGTGCGAGTCCAGCCCAGGAGTTCAGCAGTGCTGTTTCTGCTGGAGCAGGCGTCTGCTGCCAGGGCACACCAGCAGCTTCTCTCTTCCCAGATGCTGCTGAACTTCACCGACTCTGAGACAGTAGCCGTGCAGAAGAGGGCCCTGGATATAATTGTCAACCTGAGCTTCCACCTGGAAATGTTTGAATGCATGTCGGTAAGGTCCAGGCCCCCTCCAGCCAGGCCCCCTCCCCTCACTGCACACCAGAGCAGCAGCAGCTCTCCCCACGCGGGGCTGCTCCCCAGCCGGTTGCTTTCGGAGTCGTGGCTGGCATGGCCCTGCAAAGCCCTTTTTCCGCAGGGATCCAGCCCTGGGCACACACTTGGGTTCAGGGCTTTGGCACCAACTGATTGCCCTCAACCCTTCTGCTCTTCTGCCTCTCTCGCCCAGGCCTGGAAACATTATCCAACAGGAGTGTATGACCCCATCAAAGATAAACACTTCCAGATTGCAAACTTGGGAACGCTGCTGGGACGTCTCCTGCTTTTCTTTTCTTCCACAGAAGAGACAACCCATGGTGCTTACTTTGCTCTTTACCACCTCAGCGATTTCATCGATCAGCACGAACGTAAGAGAAACAACCCACAATGGTGGGCTTTGTCCCTCTGCACACAGACATGTCCTGATAGCTCTGCTTCTCTTCCTGACCTCCTTTGCCCCTCCCAGCTGCTTCCCGTAGCATCCCAGCTGACGTTCTGCTGCAGAAGCCGAGTGCTCTCCTGATGTCCAGGATCTGTTCTCTGCTACTCTCCTCCCTCCCTCCTTTCAGCATCTTGAACCCCGCTCACTCTGTTGCGGTCCCTACAAACAAAGCTACCATTGATTATCAGGTCCCAAAGCCACATCTTCCCCATTAGTGAAGAGCAGATCCACCCGCGCATCACTCCGGCTGGTCTCTCCAGTGCCTGTAGCAAGAAGCTATTCCTGACACCCTCCAGAAGTCTCCTTGACCGCTTGTGTCCTGCCATCTTGCAAGCGGATCTCAGGGCAGTTTGGTAAGCTTGCTGGCAAAGCTGCTGTGTCTTACAGACTCTTCTGTGTTTCCCCCGCTATTTAGGCAACTCACCGACAAAGAATAAAAAACAAAACTTCCCTTGGAAATTTGGATGCTTCTCTCACACCGCCAGAGACTGGGCCATGGTAAGGAGCTCCACCCCCACTGGGACTCTTGCCTGTGGCCTCGAGAGGACTTGAGTGAGCAAAGGCATGTGGCATCAGTGGGGCTGCCGTGGTGTCCCTGGTCTCCCTGTCCCTGGTGAGAGGGCTCCTTCTGTCCCCACGCAGGGACTATGCGGGGGCAGCACGCCAGTGTCCCAGCAGCAGCTCCAGCCCTCCTGGCCACCAGAGAGCCCTGGTTCTCCGTAGGGCCGGCAACGCTGTGCCCATGAGCCCAAGCCTCCCCCCTCACCCTGAGGACCCTCTGCTCTCATCCTCCGCCCTGCAGAGACAGCAGCCCCTGCTGCCAGCTTTCCTGCGGGCACTGCCACCGGCACTGGCCGGCATCTCTCGCCAGGACTGCTCACTCTGCCCAGCTAAACACACCGTCGGGGACTCGGTGTGACGTCTTTGCTCCCTTCCTTCCTCCCATAGCGGTTTGCACAATACCTCCCACCTTATCAGATGACAGACATCGTCCTTGCGTTCATCGAGGCGATGAGAGACTCCAGCATCTTTGACAAGGAAGCGGCAAGAAGAGTGCTGGATCTGTTCATGACATACCCCGACCTCTGGCTGGCGGATGTAAGTACCCTGTGGTTGGATTGCCCTGCCCTTGAGCCCTGTCAGGCCTTGTTCCTCTCCCGCTTCCTCCCTCCCACCCCCAAGGTGTCTCGGGCACCTGAAGCCACCTGAAGCCAGCAGAGAGGGACGGAAAGGGCAGCTGAGGAAATGGCTGCGCTCCAGTGGCAGCACCATCCTCACCTGTGTCTCCTCCAGGTGCTGAAGATCATGAGCTGCATCCAGGAAAACCTGGGACACATCAACACGGAGTCAGCACGCCAGAGCGTGGAGTCACTGCTTGACGTGCTGACTGACCTGGACCCCACCAAAGTGCTCCTGAGCCTGTTGAAGTTCTCTGCAACCGGAGACAGGTACTGGCCCCAAAAGCCATGAGGGCTTGTTCCCAATGGGAGAGGAAGTCAGGGACTCTTGGGATGCCAGACACAAGGAATGCCGCAGGACATCCCCGTGGAGCGGGGCCCTCCATCCCACCACGCTTTCCAGCCCTGGTGGGTCAGCCAGGCCTGCAGCAGTCAAAGCTGGCCAAGCCAGCCCAGAGCCACCACGCTCCTCCCAGCCCCACAGGGAGCTCAGCCCTCTCCGGCTGCCCAGGGCATCCCGACCGAGGGGCAGGGTCCGTCTCATGCAGGGCTGTCCCCGGCCACGCTGCTGTGGCCGAGAGGCCCTGCTGACAGAGTGCTCTGGCTTGCAGCAATGGCGCAGCGATGTGGGAGGTGATGCTTTCCATCCCTCAGACTCTGGAGAAGATCTTAAAGGAGCTCCTCAGTCAACTCCAGGGCAGGAAAACACGCGCCCCAGGCGCCTTGGCCATAGAGAAGGCCTACATCCTTCACTTGTCTGTGAGTTACCTTGACAAAAGTGCAAAGGCCTTGCTCACCTTCAGCGAGCCCTGCAGGCTCTGCCAGGATCTCACTGCGGTGTTTGTTTCAGCTGCTGGCCCCCGCTGCGTTCCAGTCCGAGGATTTTGGTACCGTCTATCAGAGGTGTCCAAGCCTGGTGACAGCCTCCCTGTTGCTCAGACACCTCCTCCGGCTGTCGCAGACACGTGACACGGTGAGCAGGGCGGCACCGAGAGGAGGCACGTTGGCAGCCGGGGCTGGGGCAGTGGGTGAGGTGGTGGCTTGGCTGTGGCGGGGGGACGGGCAGTGGGATGACTGCTCCAAATGCCATGCGGGGGGGGGGGGGGGGGGGGCGCGGTGGCTGCCTGGGGAGCTTTCCAGGCACGAAGGGTTCCCCAGCCATCTGCCCCCTCGGGCCTGCGGGAAAAGGGGGCGGCTGGGATGGGGACGGGAGGGGGGTCTTTGCTTTCCTGCCCTCCCTGCCCTACCCCTGCTCTCCCGCGTCCCCACCAGTGTGCCCATGGCCGCCACTTGCCAGGAGGCTGCTGCAGAGATGCCTGTGCCACCACCTGCCAGGACGCCGGACCGGAGGCTGGGACACTTTTGCCGGGGTGGTCTTTGACCGTTTCAAATACAAAGTAAACTGTCTTTCGTACAGGCAAGAAAAATGCAGGTCCTCCTGCCACACATTATGGAGTTGATCCAGGATGGCCACACCACCGATATCAAGATGAATGTCCTGGTCATCTTCAGAAACGTGATGGGTCACCTGGAGAGGAAGGAGGCCAGCCTCATTGCTGTGCAGCTGGCGGAGGAGAAGCTCCTGCCCCTCTTTGAGGCTGTAAGGCTGATGTGGGAGACTGAGCCCTGCAGATGGGCACTCTTGCGATGAGAGCTGCCCCTCAGCCCAGCCCCACGGGCAGCACTCAGAGGAGGGTCTGCTCCCCTGGGCTCTGCTGGGATGGCTTCTGGGCTTTGCAGCCCAGCACGGCTTCTCCCTCCTGCAGAATCTGGCCCCGGAGCATCTCCCCTCCCATCTGCCAGGCTCACGCCCTTGGGCTGATGCTCACAGGAAGCAGGGAGGGGCTCCTTCTCAAGTCCCCCTCTCCTTCTCCCTACCAGGAGTCCAGCCAGCTGCGAGAGCTCTCCATCAGCCTCTTCAGAGATCTGGTGGGGACTGTGGTGGGGGAGGACAAGAAGAGGATGAAGGAGCAAGTGCAAAGGGGCCTGCTCCCGCTATTCTTTCACACGTGTGAGGAGACAGACAGCGTGTCCGAGGTACAGATTCGAAAGCTGGCCAGGGACACAGGGAAGGGCGTGCTGACCCCCTGGGTATCAAGGGCAAGAGCCGCTGGCAGTGGGACCGGGGGAGCGTCTCTCACCTCGGGGTCCCACTGCCCGAGTCCCTGAGGACAGGGCAGAGCTCCCCTCCTTCCCTGCACCGCTCCACCACTGCCTCTTGCTGCAGAAGCGGAGGGGACACTGGGGGGGTCCCCTCCCAGCTACGCTGCCTCCTTTCAGCCCTCCTCCAGGGCAGCCCAGGGGAAGGCCCCTGCAGACCCAGCGCCAGCAGGGGCAGAGAAGCTGGCACAGACATTGCCCACCCCTGCCCTGCCCGTGGCCCCAGGCGGGAATACGTGCGTCCCTGCAGGCTTCCCTGTTGTCCCTGCAGCAGCTGGAGGCCACGGCTTGGAGGCTCAATCCCTGTCCCCCCAGGCCGTGCCCAAGAGACCCCCAGAGATTTAGGCCAGGGCATGTCCCAGCTCCCCAAGGGCTGAATCGTGCCAGGAACGAAGCCAAGAGGAGGGGGCCGCCAGGTCTCCTTCCCCAGACTGTGGTGCCATCTCCCAGCTTTTGCCCCTCTGCAGGCATCCAGGGAAGCCCTCCTTGCTGCAGCCGAGCTCCTCAAGATGAAAGAGCTCAAAGACCTGGTGCAGCCACAGAAGATGTGGAGGACTGTCGAGTACTCGGTGAGGCCCAGGGCCCAGGCTGGACGAGGGGTGTCCCCCGGCGTCTGGGGTGTGGGCTGTGCAGCTCTGCCTCGCCTGCCCCGCTCCAGCCTGGAGCTGCATCCTCCTTCCCTGCCCTCAAGAACAGAGCCCCCCAGGGCCTTTCCTGCACCCAGTGGGAGGGAGGGGTCTCAGGAACAGGGGTGTTGGGAGGAGGGAGGTGTCCAGATGACTGGAGAGGGATGGTGACATGCCCATACCATTGTGCTCTCTCCAGCTGCTGCAGGACAGGAGCAGGCTGGAAGAATACCTGGAGCAGAGCCTGCCGTACCTGCAGAACGCTCAGGCCACCTTGCGCGAGGCAGCCGTCAGGTTCATCGGTGAGCCACAGCCCCCGGGGTCCCACTTTTGGCAGCCTGGCCCCCAGCTGCCCAGGCAGGTGGGCTCACCGGGAGCCTTGCTGCGTCCCACCGCCCTCGGGGACTGTCCATCCCCGCGCTCAGCCCTGCTGGGGGGCAGGAGGGCGTCCAGCCGAGCCGGCAGGGCCGGGGGCCGCGCTGCCGAGGCGCACTGGGGAGCAGAGGTCTGACAAAGCTCTGTGCCTAGGGCTTGGTGCGCGGCGCCTGAGGGACCCAGAGGGGAGGCAGCTGCGGGATATCTGCAACGGTGAGCGGGGGCAGTGCTGTGCTGGCTGGGACTGGTGGGGCACGGGACAGAGCCTGGGCAGGGTGCTGCCATCCCAGGCCCTGCTCCAGGGAACTGCTTCAGGAGCAGAGGGAGGTGTGAGGGGCACATGGGCCTTCCTGAGCAGCAGCTTCCAGCTGCTCTGATGGCCTCACCTGCTCCTCCTGGCCAGAGAAAGAGACAGACAGGGCTGGCACGGGAGGGTCTCTGCAGACAGCGGGGTTTCACCACTGCTGTGTTTCCTTCTGTCACAGCTCTCAGGCCCTTGGAGACTGACGCTGAACCCGCAGTCCGGTCCCTGGCAGCTCAGACCTTGCTCATCTTGGGAACACCAAGGAAGCAGCCAACATCATCACGGTGGTCCCTTCGAGCACTGTGCTGCGGGCTCTGAAGAGACAGAGAGGTCAACTAAGCCTTAGGGAACGGCTGTGTTTGAATACGACTTAGTTTATAATAAAGCTGGAACAAGCAGCCCAGTGCCATGGTGTCCTTCCCATGGGGACTGCCCTGAGCGTGCCGAGCGGACAGTGTCACTCCTGGCCTCTGCCACCGCCTGCAGGACAGTAGCCCCGGACCCAGGCTGTTCCTGATAGCAAAGCCCCAGCTGCCCCCCCCTAGACCGCAAAGCCCAGAGGGGAGGAGGAGAGAAGCCTGAGCCTGACCCGCCCCTCCGGAGACATCTCAGGGCACGGAAAGGCACCCGTGCTCCGCAAAGCTCTGGAGTCGCCATTTCTCCTGGCGTCAGAATCCTCTTTTGTTCTGGGGAGCTGTGCTGGTTTTGGCTGGGATAGAGTTAATTTTCTTCGTAGTAGTTCATATGAGGCGACGTTTTGGATTTGCGCTGGAAACAGCTTCGATCACACAGGCACGTGTTCGTTACTGCTGAGCGCGTGTACGCAGCATCAGGGCCCTTTCTGCTTCTCTGCCCACCGCGCCAGCGAGCAGTCTGGGGGTGCGCAGTGCGTTGGGAGGGGACACAGCTGGGACAGCTGAGCCCAGCGGAGCAAAGGGAGGGACATCCCGTGCCATAGGACATCCTGCTCCGCCATAAACCTGGGGGGAGGCCGGCACAGGGGAACGCTGCTCAGGGACTGGCTGGGCATCGCTCGGTCGGTGGTGCCTTCAGCTGCATTGCTTGTCTGTCTCGCAAGTTTAGTTCTCACTCTGTGCTATTTCCTTCTTCATTACAATTTCTCATTACTGGTATGATTTTATTTTGTTGCCATTAGTGAAGTTATTACCTCAACCCAGGAACTGTCTGGCTTTCACCCTTCCCATGCTCTCCCCCATCGCGCCGGGGGCAGTGAGCGAGCGGCTGCTGCTCCGTTACTAGCTGGGGCCAAGGCCCAGCAGTCCCTTCTCCACCCCTCACCCCAGAGCAGGAACGTCAGGCCCAGGTCACGCATTATCCAATGCATCCTCGGGAACCAGCACTCCCCTTCTTATCCTTTGATAGGTCGCACAGGCAGCATTCCCTCCGTGGACGGACCACCCCTGTAAAACGTCCCTAAAAATTCCACAAAAAGCCCACAGCGTCCATCGGGCCCGTGCCTTCAGGCTCCAGCCCTCACGCTGCTCGCTCCAGACAGGAGGCTGGTGTCCTGGGGGGAGTTACTGGGCACCAAAGCCAGCTCAGGCCACAACCAAGGGGTTCCCCTCATTTTCAGAGTCCAAGGCGCCACTGTTAGCACCTAGCCCATCCTTTCCGAGCCCAAAGCCTCCTTTTTACAGGTTGAAGGCCCCGACCCGTCTTGGACGCCCCACGGCCTTCCCTCAGGGCCCAGGGGCCCTGGGCAGGGATCAAGCCCTGAAGGCGGAGCCGGTCGCCCGGCAACGCCCGCCCAGGAGGGGAGGCAGCGGGCCCGGGACAGCCAATGGCGTCAGAGGAGGGGGACAGGGCATGGGATTGACTGTAACAGACAGCCAATCAGAGAAAAGATTCCGAGAGGGCAGGGCGGGCACTGTGTGTGAGCGACCCCTCAGGCGGCCAATAACAGAGAGCATCGCCCCAGGGGAGGGTGGGCCCCAAAGGAGGGCAGGGTGACGGCCCAGGCGGCCAATCAGCGGTGACTCTCTCTGGTGACGGATGAGCACTGCCGCACAGCAGCCTGCCCACCTGTGGCCAATCAGCGGCAGCCTCGCCTCAGGGGAGGAGACTGACAGCGCTCCCGACCTATGAGGGCGAAGACCATTGGGAGCAGAAGGCGGGCTCTGCTGGTGGCCAGGCCGAGCTTTGCCATGGCGCCCGTGGGGCCTGCCCTGAGGCCGAGCAGCCCCCAGCGCAGGCCCCAGGCCCCTCTTTGCCCCTTGCGGCCCTCCCTCCTCTCAGCCGCCCCCGTCTTCTGGATCCCCCCATCTCCGAGGGAGCCACCGCCTCCCAGAGAGTCAGCGTGCCCTGGCCGTGCCACTAGACGGCAGCCGTGGGCCAGCGGGCTTCTGGCTGCCATCGCCACCGGCATCCGCCTGAGGGTGTTGAGGAGGTGAGGGTGAGGCCGCTGGGATTGTGGTGGTGTGGAGGAGGGTGGGTGGGGGGTGGTGCTTGCCATGGGGCTGCCCGCCATCACCTCCCCCACGCCCCCTCCTCACAGCCCAAGCGAGCCTGCAGTGGCCTGAAGGGTGTTGGGGAGGGAGAGGACGCAGCACCTCTTCCTCCTGAATTACACCAAGACCCTCTTCTTCCTCCGCGCCCCTGGCCCTTGCCCCTGGTGTCAGGGATGTACACCGACACCTCTCTCCCTTCTCCCCATGCCTCGGCCACGCGAGGTGACCATCCCCTCCTCCCCACAGGTGACACTGGACCCCACCGGGGAGCCCAGTGACGCGCGGAAACAAACCCTACAACTCGCAGAGAGTTATAAAGCAGGTATGTTCATTGCGGCGCCGGGTGCAAGGGGGATTTCTCCTCCTAACTTGCACACTGGCTCGTAAAACAAGCATCTATTTATGATGAAAAGCATACATATTCATTAATGTGGGCTGGGTTATTATAATTAATTTAAGAAAAGGCGTTACTATTCTAATTATTTCTAGGAACTCATTATCATAAGTCTCCTCCCCTCGCCGCATGCGTACTGTCGCCCAGTGGTTGTGGGCTGGGGTCTTCTGGAGGAAGGCTCATAGTCTTCTTCACCGTGTACTTTTACCTTTGGCTTAGAATGCTGGGCTGGCTGGACTCCAAACCGCAAAACTGGTCCCGACCAGATGGACACTTTACCCAGACAGTTGGGTTCCTCCTTAGCATGCAGGCTGTTCCCGCTATCTTATACACAAGGCCATTTCTTTATCTTGGAATGCTGGGCTCCTGGGCTCCGAGCTCTGTTCTTTGCCAAGCTGTACTAAATCTACACTAACGACCTTTAACCATTAATTCTCTGAATCAAGTCCTCCCTTTTCTTTCACCTTTGTAAATTCTTTTACAATGGCCTATAACACACTTTCCTTCTTCGTCTGATTTCTAAAATACTTCCCTGACTCCACTCGCTCACGGAGCTGATGCTTCTTCCATTGAATGTATTCATCTTTGGCCCCCCTGGTACAACACATAAGACATCTAGCTAATGCACACGCTAAAATTCCTAACACAAGTATTGCTACTAGAAGGATAAACAGTTGTTTAAGCCAAGCCAGGTTAGGTAACCACGAGGTTAACTTTTCCCAAAGGTCTGAAAACTTGAATGTGGTGTCATCTTGCGCAGTCTGATGCAAAAATCTGAGTTTTAGCTATGAACTTGCTCCATCCCCAGGCTATTGTCCTATTCACCGGCCCCCTGTGTCTATATTCCCCGTGTTCCCAGGTACAATTGTTATTGCTAACTAATACAACGAGCTTTTCTTTCAACACTTGTAAATCAAATCTGGGTCCTAAGGGGTAGATATTATCATCGTTCTCACAATACCCGTCCAACTCATCTTCCCCTCTTGCCCAAAATTTGGGCCAGGTTCCGTTGGCACAGTTCCAATTGCTTGCTGCCACCCCATATAGAGGCAATTTCATTTCTCCTTTGGGTAGGGTACTACATACCCAACAATCTGACAGATTATTAGCCCTTACCAATGTTTCTAGATTTCGTGAATATGTATTCACATCCCGTGTCCCTCCCCCTGAAATACAAAGTCCCGGCATGGTAACGATTATCAATGTCATTAATGTCCATCTCTTCGTTGGAGGCGACGTTTCAAGGGTCCGGCCTGCGTTGATGTCCATTGGGGTTCTGGAGCTCTCTTGACTCAAGTCCAATGGATCCAAGCAGCTTGTTCCTTAATCTTTATGGCTGTGTGAGAGGTCAGCAGTACCTGGAAGGGACCTTCCCACTTTGGCTTCAGTGGTGAATCTGTAAAAGACTTGACATATACATAACCCCCAGGTTCGATCTCGTGTACTGGTCCATCCAGCCCACGAGCTCTTGTTCCCAGAACCAGTTTTTCTACCCCTCGGATCTGTTTTTGTAAATTTATCATGTAATCTGTCAATATTTCATTCCCCAACTCTGTGGATGTCCCATCTTGTACACTATATGGTCTCCCATAGAGTATTTGAAAGGGGCTCAAACCTTCTTTGGTTCTGGGTTTTGTTCTTATCCTGAGAAGGGCTAACGGTAATGACTGAGGCCAGGCCAAGTTAGCTTCCTGGCCTAGCTTCACAATGTGCATTTTAATTAGGTGATTCATCTTTTCTACCTGACCACTTGATCGTGGGTTGTATGGGGTGTGAAGTTGCAATCTATACCCAGTAATCTGCTTACTTTTGAAACAACCTTTGCAGTGAAATGAGATCCTCGGTTGGAGGAAATCACTGCGGGAACCCCAAATCTTGGTATAATCTCTTGCAACAGCACTTTAGCCACTTCTCTTGTGTTATTGGTTCGGCAGGGAAATGCCTCTGGCCATCCTGAAAAGGTATCTGTTAATACCAATAGGTATCGAAACACCCCTTTTCTTGGAAGTTCTGAAAAATCAATTTGCCATTGTTGTCCCGGATGGTTTCCCTTCCCTATTTGGCCAAACTGGACTCTGGGACCTGTCCTAGGGTTGTTCTGTAAACATACCTCATGCTGCTGAGTGACTTGTTTGACAGTGGCATATAGATTCCGAGCCCATCTTAGCCTACTCAGGTATCCGTAAAGTGCCTCTGTTCCCCAGTGGGATTTCTTATGTTCTGCCATGACTACAGCCCATAGTAACAAGAAAGGCACTATTATTTTTCCCTGTGGGGTTCTGGCCCATTTCCCTTCAATTTTCCCATTTAAGTCTTTGATCAATTTGTGATCGTCCCTAGAATATCTAGGTTCGTCGTCAATTTGTATCTTACCATCTGGGACCAAGGATTGTACCTCTGCATTACCCATCTCTGCTGCTCTTTTGGCTTCTCGGTCCGCCAGTGCGTTGCCCAGTTCCGGAGCGGTGTTCCCTTTTTGGTGAGCTTTGCAGTGCATGATAGCCACTTTGGTAGGCAGTAATACTGCATCTAAGAGCTCGAGAATTTCCTCAGCATGTTTTATGTGCTTCCCTTGTGTAGATAAGAGTCCTCTTTCTCTCCAGACCGCCCCGTGAGCATGCACCACCCCAAAAGCATATTTAGAGTCTGTCCAGATATTGATCCGTTTTCCTTTGGCTAGTTCCAGCGCTCGGGTTAGTGCTATTATCTCAGCCTTTTGGGCTGATGTATTTGGGGCCAGGGCTTTGGACTCTATTACCTTCTCTGTGGTGGTTACCGCATAGCCAGCTTTGCGTATCCCCTGTTGAACGACGCTGCTCCCGTCGGTGAACCAGGAATCCTCTGCATCTTCCAATGGTTCTTCTTTCAGGTCTGGTCGACTGGAGTACACAGCCTCGATTGTTTCCAAGCAGTCATGGGTCACTGATTCTCCTTCGGTTCCGCTGAGGAAAGAGGCTGGACTGACAATATTAGTTACTGTTATTTCTACATCATCTTGCTCTATCAGGATAGCCTGGTACTTAAGAAACCTCTGAGGTGAAAGCCAACGCCCCCCTTTTACTTCCAGTACTGCTGAGACGGTGTGTGATACCATAACTGTGATTTTCTGGCCTAGGGTGAGCTTACGGGCCTCTTGGATGTTTCTTACCACTGCTGCCACTGCTCGGAGACAGCTAGGCCACCCTTTACTTCCTCCGTCGAGCTGTTTAGAGAAGTATGCCACCGCCCTTCGATAGGGTCCCAGATTCTGAGCTAGGACTCCTAAGGCCGTTCCTTGTTTTTCATAGGAAAACAACCAGAAAGGTTTAGTAGTGTCGGGTAATCCCAGGGCAGGTGCTTCCATTAACCTCTTTTTTAACTGATGGAAGGCTCTGTCTGCTTCCTTATTCCACACAATATTCTTTGAGTTAGATTTTAATAACCCGTATAGCGGCTTTACCAAGAGTCCGTAGTTATATATCCAGAGACGACACCATCCTGTCATTCCTAGAAAGGTCCGAAGTTCCTTAGGCGTCTGTGGTCGAGGTGTCTGGCAAATGGCCTCTTTCCTCTCCTTCCCTAGTGTCCGTTGGCCTGCGGTGATTTCATATCCCAGATAGGTCACTTGCTGCTGGGCTATCTGTGCCTTCTGTGGAGAAACTTTATAGCCATTAAGTCCAAGAAAATTTAGCAGGCTCACAGTCCATTCTAGGCATGTTTCTCTGGTGTCAGTGGCGAGTAATATATCGTCCACATACTGCAATACCACTCCTGTCCCAGGCGGGCGTTCCCACTCTTCTAAATCTTTGGCTAGCTGATTTCCAAAAAGTGTTGGGCTATTTTTAAAGCCCTGTGGTAGCACAGTTCACGTGAGCTGTGTTTTCCTTCCAGATTCTGGGTTTTCCCATTCGAATGCAAATAAAAGTTGGCTCTCTGGGCTCAGAAGCAAGCAGAAAAAGGCATCCTTTAGGTCCAAGACAGTAAACCATGCCAATTCAGGTACCAATTGAGTTAGGAGAGTGTATGGATTTGCTACTACCGGATGTAAATCCTCAACAATTTTGTTGATAGCCCTGAGATCCTGCACTATGCGATAGCTACCATCCGGCTTTTTGACAGGTAATATTGGAGTGTTATACTCTGATTCACATTCTTTCAGCAGCCCATACTCGATAAACTGGTCTGTAATTTGTCGGATTCCCTTCCTATCCTCTATCCTGAGGGGATACTGTTTGACTCTCACCGGTCGTGCTCCTTGTTGAGGCTTTATCACTATTGGGGAAGCACTTTTTGCTCTCCCCGGCACTCCCGAGGCCCATACCCCCGGATAAATTTGGTCTCTAATCTCCTCAGGCACTCCTGGAGTAATGGGAGTTCCTATCAGGGCCAAACTTAGTACTTCAATTAGTTGATCTTCTCTTATCCGAAGTTCCATTTTCCCTTTTTGAATTTAATTTCCGCTCCCAATTGTTCTAATAAATCTCGCCCTAGCAGGGGTTTCGGGGAGCTTGGCATATATAAGAATTTGTGTATCCTTAATTGTTTTTCCAATTTGAACCTAAGAGGTTTGAGAAGATATGCCTTTTCACTCTGGCCAGTGGCTCCCTTTACTGTTACAAAATCAGTATCAGTAGGGGTCAGGGCTTGATTCAAGACCGAGAACGTTGCTCCTGTATCTAGCAAAAATTCTATTTCTTGTTGCCTTCTCCCTAGCCTTAGAGTAACCAGTGGATCCGCTCGGGTAGATTCCCCAGGTACCCGTCAATCTCTTTTAAAATGGGACTGAATTTTTTCTTTTCGTCTCTTTGGACACTCATTCTTCCAGTGTCCTTTCTGCTTACAGCATGCGCATTGATCCCTTTCTAATGGTTTCCTAAAGTTCCCATTTCTTATTCCGCCCCCCCCCCCCCCCACCTTGTAGTGCTGCTACCAGTGCCCGTTTGTCCTTTCTCCTATCCTCTTCTTCTCGGTTGCTAAATACTCTCCATGCCTCATCTAACAGAGTCTCTAGATTTCTGCTTTCAGTTGTTCTTAGTTTTTGCAGCTTCCTCCGGATATCACTAGCGGACTGCCCTCTAAAGAGAGACACTAACTGCTGGATTCCTGTCTCTGGTCCTAGGTCCAGGGGGGCGTAGCATCTCATTGCATCTCGTAATTTGTCCAGGAATTCCGAGGGAGTCTCCTTCGGCCCTTGTCTTACAGCATATAGCACTGACCAGTTAATAGCTTTCGGGATAGCTCTCTCCATCCCTTTTATAACCCAATCTCTATAACTGTGTAATGCTTCCAAGTGAATGTTTCTATTCGGGTCCCAGTGAGGGTCCTGCAAGGGGAAATAGTCTTTAATGTCTTTTCCTGAATCTCTCAGGTGGTCTGTGGCTATATCTTGAGCAGTTTTCAAAATTTGTTGTTTTTCAGTTTCTGTCAGGTGGTCTAACAATAAGTGGATGTCACCCCAGTCAGGATTGTGCTGCTTTACCAGAAACTGAAAATGTTTAGTGACC
>NW_027414249.1:0-115843 GCF_964106895.1 Numenius arquata | reverse complement strand
GCTGCCAATGCTGGCACTGCCGCTGCTGTCAAGGCCTCTGCTGCTGCAACGGCCACTGCTGCAAATGCCCCTGCTGCCACTGCCGCTGCTGGCACTGCTGCAACTGCCACTGCTGCCAATGCTGGCACTGCTGCTGCTGGCACTGCCTCTGCAGCTGGAACTGCCGCTGCTGCCACTGCCGCTGCTGGCACTGCCACTGCTGGCTTTCTGCAACTGCCACTGCTGCCACTGACTCAACTGCTTCCACAGGCAGATCCCACCACACAATCCCATCCCAAACAGCACGGAGCCTAAGATCGCCACGGCGCCTTCCGTGCAATACTTCCGGAAATCTTTAGGATCCGCAACATTCACGTTTCCTGTGCCATCCACACCTGGAGGAACAGTTCTGTGCGTTCGTGTGTCCTGTGCGCTACTGCTGATCTCACAGGAGGTCCCACATGCTGCTGCCTCTGCTGCCGATACTGCCGCTGGCTCTGCTGCTGCCAATGCTGGCGCTGCCGCTGCCAATGCTGGCACTGCCGCTGCTGCCACTGCCTCTGCTGCGGCAACAGCCACTGCTGCAAATGCCCCTGCTGCCGCTGCCGCTGCTGGCACTGCTGCAACTGCCACTGCCGCCAATGCTGCAACTGCCCCTCTTGCCGCTGCTGGCACTGCCGCCACTGCCACTGCTGCCAATGCTGCCACTGCCGCTGCTGCCACTGCCGCTGCTACAACTGCTGCTGCTGGCCTTCTGCAACTGCCGCTGCTGCCACTGACTCAACTGCCTCCACAGGCAGATCCCACCACACAATCCCATCCCAAACAGCACGGAGCCTAAGATCGCCACGGCGCCTTCCGTGCAATACTTCCGGAAATCTTTAGGATCTGCAACATTCACGTTTCTTGTGCCATCCACACCTGGAGGAACAGTTCTGTGCGTTCGTGTGTCCTGTGCGCTACTGCTGATCTCACAGGAGGTCCCACATGCTGCTGCCTCTGCTGCCGATACTGCCGCTGGCTCTGCTGCTGCCAATGCTGGCACTGCCGCTGCCAATGCTGGCACTGCCGCTGCTGCCACTGCCTCTGCTGCGGCAACTGCCACTGCTGCAAATGCCCCTGCTGCCGCTGCCGCTGCTGGCACTGCTGCAACTGCCACTGCCGCCAATGCTGCAACTGCCCCTCTTGCCGCTGCTGGCACTGCCGCCACTGCCACTGCTGCCAATGCTGTCACTGCTGCTGCTGGCACTGCCTCTGCAGCTGCAACTGCCGCTGCTGCCACTGCCGCTGCTACAACTGCTGCTGCTGGCCTTCTGCAACTCCCGCTGCTGCCAATGCTGGCACTGCCGCTGCTGGCACAGCCTCTGCTGCTGCAACTGCCACTGCTGCAACTGTTGCTGCTGCCGTTGCTGGTACTGCTGCAACTCCCACTGCTGTCGCAATTGCTGCTGGCGCTGCAGCAACTGCCGCTGCTGGCACTGCTGAAAATGCCAATGCTGGCACTGCCGCTGCTGGCACTGCTGCAACTGCCACTGCTGCCAATGCTGGCACTGCTGCTGCTGGCACTGCCTCTGCAGCTGGAACTGCCGCTGCTGCCACTGCCGCTGCTGGCTTTCTGCAACTGCCACTGCTGCCACTGACTCAACTGCTTCCACAGGCAGATCCCACCACACAATCCCATCCCAAACAGCATGGAGCCTAAGATCGCCATGGCGCCTTCCGTGCAATACTTCCGGAAATCTTTAGGATCCGCAACATTCACGTTTCTTGTGCCATCCACACCTGGAGGAACAGTTCTGTGCGTTCGTGTGTCCTGTGCGCTACTGCTGATCTCACAGGAGGTCCCACATGCTGCTGCCTCTGCTGCCTATACTGCCGCTGGCTCTGCTGCTGCCAATGCTGGCACTGCCGCTGCCAATGCTGGCACTGCCGCTGCTGTCAAGGCCTCTGCTGCTGCAACGGCCACTGCTGCAAATGCTCCTGCTGCTGCAACTGCCGCTGCTGGCACTGCTGCAACTGCCACTGCTGCCAATGCTGGCACTGCTGCTGCTGGCACTGCCTCTGCAGCTGGAACTGCCGCTGCTGCCACTGCCGCTGCTGGCACTGCCACTGCTGGCTTTCTGCAACTGCCACTGCTGCCACTGACTCAACTGCTTCCACAGGCAGATCCCACCACACAATCCCATCCCAAACAGCACGGAGCCTAAGATTGCCACGGCGCCTTCCGTGCAATACTTCCGGAAATCTTTAGGATCCGCAACATTCACGTTTCTTGTGCCATCCACACCTGGAGGAACAGTTCTGTGCGTTCGTGTGTCCTGTGCGCTACTGCTGATCTCACAGGAGGTCCCACATGCTGCTGCCTCTGCTGCCGATACTGCCGCTGGCTCTGCTGCTGCCAATGCTGGCACTGCCGCTGCCAATGCTGGCACTGCCGCTGCTGCCACTGCCCCTGCTGTGGCAACTGCCACTGCTGCAAATGCCCCTGCTGCCGCTGCCGCTGCTGGCACTGCTGCAACTGCCACTGCCGCCAATGCTCAACTGCCCCTCTTGCCGCTGCTGGCACTGCCGCCACTGCCACTGCTGCCAATGCTGTCACTGCTGCTGCTGGCACTGCCTCTGCAGCTGCAACTGCCGCTGCTGCCACTGCCGCTGCTACAACTGCTGCTGCTGGCCTTCTGCAACTCCCGCTGCTGCCAATGCTGGCACTGCCGCTGCTGGCACAGCCTCTGCTGCTGCAACTGCCACTGCTGCAACTGTTGCTGCTGCCGTTGCTGGTACTGCTGCAACTCCCACTGCTGTCGCAATTGCTGCTGGCGCTGCAGCAACTGCCGCTGCTGGCACTGCTGAAAATGCCAATGCTGGCACTGCCGCTGCTGGCACTGCTGCAACTGCCACTGCTGCCAATGCTGGCACTGCTGCTGCTGGCACTGCCTCTGCAGCTGGAACTGCCGCTGCTGCCACTGCCGCTGCTGGCTTTCTGCAACTGCCACTGCTGCCACTGACTCAACTGCTTCCACAGGCAGATCCCACCACACAATCCAATCCCAAACAGCACGGAGCCTAAGATCGCCACGGCGCCTTCCGTGCAATACTTCCGGAAATCTTTAGGATCCGCAACATTCACGTTTCTTGTGCCATCCACACCTGGAGGAACAGTTCTGTGCATTCGTGTGTCCTGTGCGCTACTGCTGATCTCACAGGAGGTCCCACATGCTGCTGCCTCTGCTGCCTATACTGCCGCTGGCTCTGCTGCTGCCAATGCTGGCACTGCCGCTGCCAATGCTGGCACTGCCGCTGCTGTCAAGGCCTCTGCTGCTGCAACGGCCACTGCTGCAAATGCTCCTGCTGCTGCAACTGCCGCTGCTGGCACTGCTGCAACTGCCACTGCTGCCAATGCTGGCACTGCTGCTGCTGGCACTGCCTCTGCAGCTGGAACTGCCGCTGCTGCCACTGCCGCTGCTGGCTTTCTGCAACTGCCACTGCTGCCACTGACTCAACTGCTTCCACAGGCAGATCCCACCACACAATCCAATCCCAAACAGCACGGAGCCTAAGATCGCCACGGCGCCTTCCGTGCAATACTTCCGGAAATCTTTAGGATCCGCAACATTCACGTTTCTTGTGCCATCCACACCTGGAGGAACAGTTCTGTGCATTCGTGTGTCCTGTGCGCTACTGCTGATCTCACAGGAGGTCCCACATGCTGCTGCCTCTGCTGCCTATACTGCCGCTGGCTCTGCTGCTGCCAATGCTGGCACTGCCGCTGCCAATGCTGGCACTGCCGCTGCTGGCACTGCCTCTGCTGCTGCAACGGCCACTGCTGCAAATGCTCCTGCTGCCACTGCCGCTGCTGGCACTGCTGCAACTGCCACTGCTGCCAATGCTGGCACTGCTGCTGCTGGCACTGCCTCTGCAGCTGCAACTGCCGCTGCTGCCACTGCCGCTGCTGGCACTGCCACTGCTGGCTTTCTGCAACTGCCACTGCTGCCACTGACTCAACTGCTTCCACAGGCAGATCCCACCACACAATCCCATCCCAAACAGCACGGAGCCTAAGATCGCCACGGCGCCTTCCGTGCAATACTTCCGGAAATCTTTAGGATCTGCAACATTCACGTTTCTTGTGCCATCCACACCTGGAGGAACAGTTCTGTGCGTTCGTGTGTCCTGTGCGCTACTGCTGATCTCACAGGAGGTCCCACATGCTGCTGCCTCTGCTGCCTATACTGCCGCTGGCTCTGCTGCTGCCAATGCTGGCACTGCCGCTGCCAATGCTGGCACTGCCGCTGCTGCCACTGCCTCTGCTGCGGCAACTGCCACTGCTGCAAATGCCCCTGCTGCCGCTGCCGCTGCTGGCACTGCTGCAACTGCCACTGCCGCCAATGCTGCAACTGCCCCTCTTGCCGCTGCTGGCACTGCCGCCACTGCCACTGCTGCCAATGCTGTCACTGCTGCTGCTGGCACTGCCTCTGCAGCTGCAACTGCCGCTGCTGCCACTGCCGCTGCTACAACTGCTGCTGCTGGCCTTCTGCAACTCCCGCTGCTGCCAATGCTGGCACTGCCGCTGCTGGCACAGCCTCTGCTGCTGCAACTGCCACTGCTGCAACTGTTGCTGCTGCCGTTGCTGGTACTGCTGCAACTCCCACTGCTGTCGCAATTGCTGCTGGCGCTGCAGCAACTGCCGCTGCTGGCACTGCTGAAAATGCCAATGCTGGCACTGCCACTGCTGGCACTGCTGCAACTGCCACTGCTGCCAATGCTGGCACTGCTGCTGCTGGCACTGCCTCTGCAGCTGGAACTGCCGCTGCTGCCACTGCCGCTGCTGGCTTTCTGCAACTGCCACTGCTGCCACTGACTCAACTGCTTCCACAGGCAGATCCCACCACACAATCCCATCCCAAACAGCACGGAGCCTAAGATCGCCACGGCGCCTTCCGTGCAATACTTCCGGAAATCTTTAGGATCCGCAACATTCACGTTTCTTGTGCCATCCACACCTGGAGGAACAGTTCTGTGCGTTCGTGTGTCCTGTGCGCTACTGCTGATCTCACAGGAGGTCCCACATGCTGCTGCCTCTGCTGCCTATACTGCCGCTGGCTCTGCTGCTGCCAATGCTGGCACTGCCGCTGCCAATGCTGGCACTGCCGCTGCTGCCACTGCCTCTGCTGCGGCAACTGCCACTGCTGCAAATGCCCCTGCTGCCGCTGCCGCTGCTGGCACTGCTGCAACTGCCACTGCCGCCAATGCTGCAACTGCCCCTCTTGCCGCTGCTGGCACTGCCGCCACTGCCACTGCTGCCAATGCTGTCACTGCTGCTGCTGGCACTGCCTCTGCAGCTGCAACTGCCGCTGCTGCCACTGCCGCTGCTACAACTGCTGCTGCTGGCCTTCTGCAACTCCCGCTGCTGCCAATGCTGGCACTGCCGCTGCTGGCACAGCCTCTGCTGCTGCAACTGCCACTGCTGCAACTGTTGCTGCTGCCGTTGCTGGTACTGCTGCAACTCCCACTGCTGTCGCAATTGCTGCTGGCGCTGCAGCAACTGCCGCTGCTGGCACTGCTGAAAATGCCAATGCTGGCACTGCCGCTGCTGGCACTGCTGCAACTGCCACTGCTGCCAATGCTGGCACTGCTGCTGCTGGCACTGCCTCTGCAGCTGGAACTGCCGCTGCTGCCACTGCCGCTGCTGGCTTTCTGCAACTGCCACTGCTGCCACTGACTCAACTGCTTCCACAGGCAGATCCCACCACACAATCCCATCCCAAACAGCACGGAGCCTAAGATCGCCACGGCGCCTTCCGTGCAATACTTCCGGAAATCTTTAGGATCCGCAACATTCACGTTTCTTGTGCCATCCACACCTGGAGGAACAGTTCTGTGCGTTCGTGTGTCCTGTGCGCTACTGCTGATCTCACAGGAGGTCCCACATGCTGCTGCCTCTGCTGCCGATACCGCCGCTGGCTCTGCTGCTGCCAATGCTGGCACTGCCGCTGCCAATGCTGGCACTGCCGC
Source organism: Numenius arquata (assembly GCF_964106895.1). NCBI lineage: Eukaryota > Metazoa > Chordata > Aves > Charadriiformes > Scolopacidae > Numenius > Numenius arquata. The sequence goes on along the minus strand of NW_027414249.1, from coordinate 109,852 downwards.
TGCTGCTGCAACTGCCACTGCTGCAACTTCTGCTGCTGCTTCATTTGTTTTTCGCCGGTGATGGCCATGTTCCCACTGGACTGTTGCTATTCACTCCATCTCCAGAAGCACGATCCTACTGTGCTGAATAATAGAGAGGCTTTTGGTGAATTTGTCATCACAGTGTCAGAGCTGCCTTCCCGAGGAGCATCTCTGTAATAAAAGGGCAGCTCTCCCAAGGGCAGGCCTGGAACTCTGGGCTCTTCTTCCTGCTGGAGTCAGGACCAGGCTCCAGGAACTGCACTCGCACTGGCTGTTGCTGGGCTCAGGTCTCAGTGGGCTCATGAGTAGAGGGCACTGGGAGATGCGTTGAGGAGGGAGGCCTGGACTCAGCTCTCACTTGTGGGTGCCCAGTGCCACTGGAGACGGTGAATGGACACTGAAGGGCCTGCTTAGGCCTGTCCTGCATTGCAGCAGAGCTGAATGGTAGCTGCCTGGCTTTCTGTGGGGGAAACTGGGGACCCCGAGAGAGCAGAGGGCATCTAGAGGGACACCATGTGCCAGGGGTCGGGCTCCCAAAAGAAGGGACCACCAAGCTGCAGTCACTGTGTGAGCCAATGCAGGCAGGACGCAGAAAGAACCACAAAACCACGGATTAAAGGCAAAGAACAAGTTTAATCTCAATACCTCATGGATCGGGGAACCTCTGAAGCAGCCCCCGGGCAGAGGCAGCAAGCAGGAGATGCAAGCACCACGGAGCAAATGAGAGTCCTTGTTTGTGGGACGAGGCCTGAAGAGCAGAACCCCGAGTACTGCTCAATTAACAAGCCGGGACATGTTGGAACTTGTAGGCCATAAACCATGGGAAACTGAGGGTGGTCCTGACCATAAAGGGTTAGACAAGGACCTGAAAACAGGTACTTGACAAATGTTGCCACACTGAGATGGGCAGCATTGAGATGGGCAAGTTCCTGGCGCCCTGCCTAAAAAGGCCTTAAGGACTGAGTCGTTAAGTTAAGATAACTGTGTCCTCAAGATAAGCTATGGTTGATGGTGTGATAATATATCACTGACCAATCAGATGCAGCCACGCGAGCAGTGTGTGTTCAAAAGGACCGATCAGTTTAAAACACGCAGCCAAAGTAAGCTTATATAAAGGAATGATGGTATACAATAAATGAACATTTTGCTTGCATCAAGCTGTGTCCCGTCTCTCAATCGCCGCACTTGTTAGCAAGAGAGTCCTTGTTTGCAAGAGCGTGAGGGAGCAAGAGAGCTCCCACTTGCTATTTCGACCTGTATTCCAAGGATTCCGGCAGGCAGAGTTTCCCGCTGTGCTTTGATCTCTTCAACAGCAGGGCAGGAATCTCGGGCACGTTCCATAAGGTGCCCCTGAGTCCATCCCAGGCCTGTGTCATCTAAGTGCAGCTGTTCTATTTGTCGAGCACACAAAACTAAGCAACAATTAGTGCGATACATGTCTTTTCCAGCACCCCACCTGCGAGTCACTTGAGCGAGTTTACAGTCCTCCTCGCTGCTCTTCCGTTACTTTCCCATAGGAGCAAAGAGCTCAATGTGCTTTTTTTGCCCCTCAGAGACTGAGGGTTGGATTTAGGACTTACCCATTGGTGTCAGTGACAGTGGAGATGGCGAGTGGTCCTCGAGTCAGTGAGGTTCACACCCAGGGCAGGCACCAAGATCTGTTGTGCAGACCGTGCCAGGGGGACGTCTCCCCACCCCTGAACGCACACGCACCATGGGGTGCCTGCAGAGCTTGGCTGTGGAGCCACATGTGGGGCAGCAGGGCTCTGCTGGTGCAGGGGTGAGGATGTGAACAGGGCTCCTGGAAGCTCACACTCGGCCAGGAAATCCCAAAATTCATTTCCTTCATAGTAGCTTTTATGGTACTATGTTTGGGATTTGTGCTGAAAACAGTGTTGATAGCACAGGGATGTTTTAGTTGCTGTTGAGCAGTGCTTCCACAGAGTCAGGGCCTTTTCTGCTTCTCGCTCCGCCCCACCAGTGAGAGGCCCAGGAGTGGCCCTGGTGCCACATCTGAGGTGCTGCAGCCCAAATGTTCACCACAGCCCACAGGCTGGGGCACAGAGAGGAAGAGCCCCGTGCGCCGTCACAGAGCTGTGACATCAGTGCAGCAAGAGCTGGGGTGGGGAAGGGCAGTTCCCACGGCTTCTGTGGTAGATGGAGGTACCGGGTCTGTAGGAGAGACTGACGGGGATGATGAGGAGCCGGGGATGGCCTGTGTGATGCCAGGGCAGCTCAGATACATGGGGCTTTTCTAAGGGACAAGAAACAGGTTCGGAAAGAGCTTGTGTGTGGGTCCTGACCAGCAACCAAACACCCAGAGTCACTTGCTTCTTTCCCCCTGACACCTCCAAGCGAACAGGGGAGGGAATGAGAAGTGCAAAGGCAATAACCTCAAGGATGAAGGCAAACAGAGTCTAGTAGTTGAAGCAAAAGCTGTGTGTGCAAGCAAAGCAAAATGAGGGATTCACCTGCTGCTTCCCATTGGCAGGCAGATGTTCAGCCATTTCCAGGAAACCAGGGCTTCATCACATGCATCGGTGACTTGGGAAGACAAACACCACGACCAGGGATGACCCCCTTTTCATCCTTTTTTCCTTGAGTTGTTGTTGCTGAGCACAATGTCCTATGGCGTGGAATAACCCCCTATCCCAGCTGTGCCCCTGCCAACTTCTTCGGTACCTACGTGCAGCGGGGGCAGAGTGTGAGAAAGAGAAAGCCTTCACGCTCTGCAGGGACCATTCAGCAATAGCCAAAACACTGGTGTGTTTCCAGTGCTGGACCAGTGACACATCCAAAGCAGAGCACATTGTGATCTGCTATGAAGAGAATAACTCCATCCCAGCCAGATCCAGGACAGAGCCACAGGTCACACAGTGGGGGTGAGCAATGAACAATATCTTCTTTAAATGACCCCAGGGACTCCGTGGATCGCAGAACCTGGCTCTTTGGGGGACGCTGTCTCCCTGGTATTCACTGGGCAAGTGATGCAGCAGGATGCAAACAGTCCAGGAGGTTTCTTGTGGAGTCTCTGGAAAAGTTCTTAGCACAGCTGCCAAACAGGCATCACGGTCTGATGCACAGCTGGAGCTGGTACTCCCAAAAGAGGAAGAGCTGGTCAGAGGTGTGAAGACCGGTCTCAGCCTTGGCTGTAGGGACCATGAAATGGTGGTCTCCCACATCTCCAGGGCAATGGGGAAGGAGAGTAGCAGAGCACAGACCCTGGGCACCAGAGAATGATAACCTGGCCTATTGAGGGCACTGGCAGGTGGGATCCCATGCCATCCCATGTCAGGGCCCTGAAAGCATCCATGGCCCTGACCAGCTTCACCTGGGCGCTTGTCGTGGTTTGGTCTCAGACAGCAACAAAGAACCAGGTGGCAGCCGCTCTCTCAGACCAGACCCCCCACCGCCAACATGGCCGTGAGGGGAGAATCGGAAGAAAAAGACAAAACTCATGGGTTGAGACAAAGGCAATTTAACAGAACAGCAAAGGGAACAAGAAACAACAACAACAATAACACTGACAGAGGAACATACAACCCCGGTTACGATACCACGTGCTTCTAACAGGACCATAAATTAAGTCGTTGAGATATGAAAAAAGGGACTAGTCTAATGAGGTTGCTAAACAAGGTAGAAGGCACCGTGGTGGTGATCTACGAAAGGAGCGTTCAAAGTGGGCAAATGCAGGCCCAGTGGGGAAATGGTAAAAAAGAGCTGGCTTTCCTTTGCGTGGGAGGAGATAAGGACAGTTAGAGAGTAGAACTGGAGAGATGGGAAGAGTGAAAAGGGAATGAAAGGGGGGATAAATGAAAATGACCAACACTGTTTTGGACCCACCTGTCAAGCAGCCCTGCATCTGAGCAACACCGCCTGGAGCAGGCAAAAAGCTGCAGCTGGTCTGGCTCTACTGACATCTGACCGACATCCGTGGTCATGGGGATCCTGACAGCTTTCCCTACTGTCACCAAGGAAAGACCGAGGGGGGAATGAACCACAGCATCATTTAGGTCTTCAGTCTCCCAAACAGGACTTCAGGAGGTCTCTGTTCACAGCAGGATCAGCTATGGAGTTAGACAACGTTTCTCAAGGCTTGATCCAGTGGGAGCTGGAAAAGGGCATCCAAGGGCAGAGATGGCACAATGTCTCTGGGAAACCTCCTCCAACGCTTGGATGCTCTCATGGAGAAAAAGATTTTGCTTTTCTCTGTCCTGAACCTTCTTTATTTCAACATCTGACCATGGTCTGTTTGCCTCCTGCCAAGCACCATGGTGACAAGACTGGCTCCGTGGCCCTGAAAACCTCCCCGTAGGGACAGACAGGCTGCTACAAGGTTCCCGAGACCTTCCCTTCTCCAGGCTAAACAAGGCCCTTCCCTTCAGTTTCTCCTCCCGGGAAAGTGCTTCAGCCCCTAAGCATCTTGGTGGCCCACCCCTGAACTCACCCCCAGTTATCAGGAACTTCCTTTCTGGGGGGGGTTGACTCTGGCCAATAGCCAATAGCCCAGCAGCCACACAGTCGCTCACTCTTTCCTCCTCCCTCCCCGGTGGGACAGGGGAGAGAACAGGAAGAAATAAAGCGTGAAAAGTTTTGGGTCCACATAACAACAGTGTAATAGGTGAAGAGAAGAGATTAAAAAAAACCTCACCAAGTGAATCAAAGAACATCACTTATCACCTCCCACAAGCAGAGTGATGCCCGGCCAGTCTCCAAGCAGCAGACTCCTCGAACGACAAAAACTCCACCATCTTCCTTGTCTGTCTCAAGCTTTTGTTCCTGAGCATGAGCTCATGTGGTATGGAATATCCATCTGGTATATTTGGATCAGCAGTCCTGGCTGGGTCCCCTCTCAACTTCTTTCTCACCTCCCACCTGGAAGGAGGAGAATGAGGAAGGGAGAGGGCCTTCACGCTGTGCAAACACTTCTCAGCAATACCCAAAACACTGGTGTTTTATCAACACTGAGTTTTCTCAAGTCCCACGGGTGTAGGAAACAGCCATCCTCTGGGACTTCTTGTGGTCTGGTCCAGCAGAGAAGCCACGCTGGGCTGGCCTTTTTCTTTACAATACATCGACCTGCAGCCCATGGAGGACCACAGTGGAGCAAGCTCCTGGCAGGAACTGCTGTCCAAGGAGAGGAGCCCTTGGTGGAGCAAGTTTTCTGGCAGGACCTGGGGCCTGTGGGGGACCCACACTGGAGCAGTCCATTCCTCAAGGACTGGATTCACGCTGGAGCAGATGGAGAATTGCAGCCAGTGGGAAGGACCTGCAGTGACCACAACTCCCATTCCCCATCCCTCCTGTGCCACTCAGGTGGGAAGGCAGAAAAGTTAGGAATGAAGTTGAGCCTGGGAAGAACAAAGGGAGGGAGGGAGGAGGGAAGGGAGGGAGGAGGGAAGGTGGTTTTAGTTTTGCTTTATTTCTCACTATCCTATTCTGTTACAATTTATTGGAAATAAATTTAATAAATTTCCCCAAGATAGGTCTCTTTTGCCCATGATGGTGATTGGTAAATTATTTGATAAATAAATCATCCTCCCAATTTATCGCTACGGACAAACGTGGTGAGAGTTGCCCTCATGTGCAAACGCAGTTACTTCATCATGAAGGCAATCAGGTTGGCGAGGCACGATTCACCCTTGGTAAGTCCATGCCGATGGCTCTTGGACATGTTCTTCTGTCCTTGGTGCCCAGAAATGTCACCCAAGAGGACTCTCACTGATGGCACACTCCTCACCAAAGTGAGCTTGTGCAGCCTGTGGTTCCCCAGGTTGCACTCTTGGACTCTTTCACAGACGGGGGCAGCACTTGCTTGTCCTCTCTCACAAGAGACCTCCGCCAATCCCACGACCTTTCAAAGGGGATATTCCAAAGAAATGTTGATCTTCCCCTGTACCCTCATTACCACTATTCTCCCTGTTACAGGGTGTACTTAGTTTCTCTAATCTTTCATCTCCTTACACTTGTCCTGATACAATGATCGTTTCTAAAGTCAACTTTTCAGATGCAGACTGTCTAGGCAAAGGCCCTTTCCCTTGTTCTCCAAATTCTCCCTTTACTCTTTGTTCATTCAGATACCTCTGACTGATGCTGCAGCTTTGGCCTTCAGGGAGTTGAAAGCTTGTCTGTCTTTCAACAGTGCGATGGTCTCATTAGCCAGCTCTTTAAGTATGTTTATATCTGCCTGTTTTCTCTATGTACCTAAAATATTTCTCCTAAGAAATCCCTTGTAGAAAAGCAACCTCATTATTGATGATTATTGATGATTGCAGAGTGAATTTTATTGTTTATGACAACTGATTCTGCTTTACTTTCCTTTTCCTACAAGAAGGAACAATTCCCCTGTGCCTGCGTGCAGCCAGGTCTCTGAGGAGCGCGGGAGGGAGACGGTGCAACAGAGCCGTAACATCCAGACTTCGGTGGAGAAGTCGGATGCAGGGAGCAGTGGTGTAAGTCCCAGGTGGGCAATGTCAGACCTGGTGGGGTTGGGGAGGTGAGGAGCAAAGCTGTCCGGACAGAGTCAGACCTCCAGGAACTGCTTTCCCTGCTTGTCCAGACCTCCTGAGGAAACTCTCTGTGTCAATATCAGTCAGAGAATGCTTCTATCACCTCTTCTTTAAACTGAAAAGGAAGAAAATATATCCTTTAAAATCAAGAATTCCTTTTCATTAGACGCACTTTGAAATCTTCCTCCTTAACTGCACTGCAAAACCTCTCGAATTAGCTGTACAAGTCTTGAAGACTTGGACAGAATGACAAAAAGATAAATACCTTGTTAGGGCTTTCTGTCTTTTAACGAGCCCCATGGGGTATTTGGTGCTCAGTCCATGAAACTCAGATAATGAGAGAAGATTGAACAAAGTGCTCAAGAAATCGGAAGCAGAAGTCCAAGTACCTGGAAGCATTAATGATCCCCACTGAGGGCCATTGCTGACAAAGCCTCCCCAGGGACTCGTTAGAGCAGATAGCTGGAGGCTGTGATTGCAGGTAGGCAAAGGCAGAGTGCAGGTGCCTGCAATGCTGAGGAAACCCTGGCCTTGTCTGATGAAGCAGAAAGGCCAAGCCCTCACCCCCAGGCCCTGGGAAGGCAGATCCTGTCCCTCACTTGTGCCTCAGGGCTCTTCCTGGTGGCAGCAGGATGTGAGGGGGAGCAATGCCAAGCGTAGGAAAATTCCGTGACACCAGCCAAAGAAGGGACAAGAGTCCCGAGTCTAAAAAGAATCATAGAATCATGGGGTCGTTTAGGTTGGAAAAGACCTTTAAGATCATTAAAGTCCATACTGTGATACCCTAGCACGGCCAAGTCTGCCACTAAACCATGTCCATAAGCACCACATCTACAGGTCTTTAAAATGCCTCCAGGGATGGTGACTCAAACACTTCCCCGGGCAGCCTGTCCCAGTGCTTGAAAACCCTTTCAGTGAAGACATTTTTCCAAATGTGCAACGTAAACCTCCCCCGGCAGAACTTGAGGCCTTTTCCGCTTGTCCTATCACTTGTTACTTGGGAGAAAAGGCTGACCCCCACCTCGCTACTACCTCCTTTCAGGTGGTTGTAGAGAGAGAGAAGGTCTCTCCTCAGCCTCCTTTTCTCAAGGCTAGACAATCTGAGCTCCCTCAGCTGCTCCTCATAAGACTTGTGCTCTAGACCCCTTGCCAGCTTCATTGCTCTTCTTCGGATGCCCTCCATCACCTCAAAGACTTTCTTGGAGTGAGGGGACCAAAACTGGACACAGCACTTGAAGTGGGGCCTCACCAGTGCCGAGTACAGGAGGACGATCACAGCCCCGGTCCTGCTGGCCACACTGTTCCTGATCCAGGCCAGGATGCTGTTGGCCTTCTCGGCCACCTGGGCACACTGCTGGCTCACGTTCAGCCCACAGTCAACCAACACCCCCAGGTCCTTTTCTGCCAGGCAGCTCCAGCCACTCTTCCCCCAGCCTGTAGAGTTTGTGGGGTTGGTGTGATCCAAGTGCAGGACCCAGCACTTGGCCTTGTTGAACCTTCTCCCATTGGCCTCAGCCCATCAATCCAGCCTGTCCAGACCCCTCTGTGGACCCTTCCTGCCCTCAAGCAGATCAACACTCCCACACAACTTGGTGTCATCTGTGAACTTCCTGAGGGTGCACTCGATCCCCTCCTCCAGGTCATTGATAAAGATGTTAAAGAGAAGAGACCCCAGTACTGAGCCCTGGGGAACACCGCTCGTGACCGGCCACCAACTGGATTTAACTCCATTCCCCACCACTCTTTAGGCCTGACCCTCCAGCCAGTTTTTTACCCAGCAAAGTGTACACCTGTCCAAGCCATGAGCAGCCAGTTTCTCCAGGGGAGTGCTGTGGAAAATGGTGCCAAAAGCTTTACTAAAGTCTAGGAAGAAAACATCCAGAGCCTTTCCCTTGTCCACTGAGTGGGTCACCTTGTCATAGAAGGAGATCAGGTTGGTCAGGAAAGACCTGACTTTCACAAACCCATACGGACTGGGCCTGATCACCTGGTTGTCCTGTACGTGCTGCATGATGGCACTCAGGGTGATCTGCTCCATAATGTTCCCCCGCACTGAGGCCAGACTGACAGGCCTGGAGCTCCCTGGATCCTCCTTCATGGCCCTTCCTGTAGATGGGCACCATATTTGCTAACCTCCAGTCACCTGGGACCTTAGCCAGGACTGCTGGTAAATGATGGCAAGTGGCCTGGTGAGCACTCCCGCCCACAGGGCTGTGAGGCATGCCGAGAAAGACTTTGGGGGTGGACAACCTTTGATGAAGCCACTCTGGGAACATTGTTATCATCTTCCCTCTTTGTATCCTCAGGCAGGGGAGTAGAGGTTCAGAGAGAGGAGAATGATCAAGGGTGGAGAAGGCAGGTACAGGGGAGGGCACCCTGGTGTGATCTGCCTCCCCATCCTGCAGCAGCCCTAGGTGTAGAGGGCATGGACCTTGCATTTGTGCTGTGGTGTTGGTCTTCAGGTTCCCGCACGAAGGCACTGGGCCCCTTTGGGAGGCCCTGGGATGCCTGTCCTACCCCAGCTGCCACAGGGCACGGCTCTCCTGGAAGTCCTGTGCTGTGTTTGCCCGCAGAGTGTTGTGTTTGGCACTCCAGGCACCTGGCAGACAACTAGAGGCTTTTTTTTTTTCTTTAAATGAGAGCCCTGAAATAAATGTCTGCAGTGCAGGGGTGGGAATGTGCCTCAGCTTTATAGTGACTGGAGGTCTAGTGAGTAAATGAACAAAGACCTGCATCTCCTTCTGGGGCACCTTTCTGTCTGGTCAGCTGAAGAGCTCTGCATGCTCCAGGGCCATATTTGAGAAGGCAGTTGGATTAAATCATCTGTGCAGGTCCCTCCCAACTGAAATACTCTTCAATTCTCTTCGAAGGCACATTGAGGCGCCTTCTAGGGAGGGGTCTGGTATCATGTAGGATGGTCACTTCCCTCTCCGGCCCTCAGCTGACGCTCAGGAAGGATGTGGGTTTTCTCAGAGCTTTTTCTATCACAGCTCTCAAAAACACTTGCACGTGTCTTGGACCGCCCTTGGCACCTCAGTCATCACCAGGTGTCAGTGGGTGAGAAACTGACTGCCCACAAAGTGCTTGGAGCAGGAGCTCCCCCTCTGGCAACTCCTTTGGGCACCCCTGAACTGAAACAAGAGGGATCTCAGCTCTGCTGGGCCTGTGGGGTGCATGGGGGAGCTGAATCCTGCTTCCAGCTTGGGATGAGCTCACAGCATTACGTCAGATGAGGCACTGCCCTGCACAGGGAAAGGGACCCCTATCCCCATCTTTCCTTTTTGTTATTGGTCAAGAATAGCCACGTCCAGAGGGGAATATTTCTGTGCCCCCACAGACAACGATGCTCTGGTAGGACAAACCCTGCTGCTAGAATCAGTCTCTCTCTGCTCTTCAGAGAGGGACAGTCGGCGATTACATCGGTTGACTTCAAAGCACGTTCTCCAGGGGTGACCCTGATGCCTTTCTGGGTCCCCAGGGACACCTCAAGGGAGCCCTGATGGGGAGGAGAAAATTACGTCTTGGGCTGGTCCTCTGCTTCTGCTCTGGGTTGTGCTCCTGGCATGGAGGGAGCTCATGGCCATGGGGCAGCGCCGCAGAGAGACAGCTCTGCCCAGGAGCAGCTCCTCTGCCAAGCGCAGCAGGCCTGAGGGCACTGCCTGCAGGCACCGAGGGGAGAGGGGAGAAGCAGGGAGAGGGTGGTGGGAGGACGACTGAGCTCTCAGTGTGGGAGAAATCTTCACAGGTCTCTGCATGGTAAGTCTCTGGCCGCAGCTGCCGTTCCTGGAGGTATCTGCTAACGCTGGAACAGGCTGTGGGGTCTCTCAGTTTGACTCTCACAGTTTCTCCAGAGCAGGGACTCCCTGCTGCGCTGTCCCAGGGACAGGCAGGACGGCTGCTTTCTCCCAGCGACGGCAGCAGGGAGGCTGTGCATCCCAGGGCTGTCCTTCAGAGCAGGGTCCCTGCATCCCACGGGGCTGGAGGCAGCACAGTGTGCAGGGGGACTTTTCAAAAGGAAGGTCAGAGGTGCCTACTTGAGGCTGGGATGGCCTAGGTCTGCGCTTTGAGTTTTCTCTTGTTTGGCTCGGTGGGAATAGAAAGAGACTTATTATTGAAGAGAAAGGGCTTGAAACTCCTAAACCATTTCAATGATGGTTTTGAGGAGCCGCAGCAACTGCCTTTTCTGCCCCTCAGCCTACAGAGAGGACCATCGTCCCATTTCCAGTGTCATCAGGGTTTGTGCAACCTGGTCTTTTGGCCCTGCACACACACAGACGTCCCTGAGCAGTGCCCTGCTGCAAGAAGGTACCTGCGGAGCATGGCTGAGGACACAGCATGTGGGACGGGGTCTGTGAACATTGGCAGGGAGGAGTCATGGGGACAGAGAAACAGCCCCTGGCAGGGACAGCCCCAGCAGCAGAGAGATGGGCAGGGAAGGAGAGGAAAATGCTCTCTGGAGCAGGAGCGGGTATTTGGGTACCTCCCTGCCTTCCCCTGCACTGCAGATGCCTTCCCCGGAGCAACCCCCTGGTCTCCTCTCCAACCCAGTAGAGCCTCTGCTCCTAAGACCACAGGGACTCAGTCACATTCTCAGCAGCCTGGCCCCTGAGGAGGAGAAAGTAGCCTGATTATCGTTCGCCGTCCAGCCTCCACCAGCAGTGGCACTGGGGCATTTCTCCTGGCCATGCTGTCCTTTTTCTTATCGTTGGGCTCACTGAGATGAGAAGAACAAGAGTTGGGCTGCAGTTCTGGGACCAACCCTGGGGGTCTTGCCATACTGATATGTCCATGGGAGTAAATTATGGATGTGCCCTCCTCATCTGGGGGTTCCGGGCAATGCAAATGAGCCAACTCTCTCTTCAAGATATCCTACCTTTTTCCCTGGGGTGGTTGGTTTTGGGCTGCAGGCTGCGTTCCATAGCTCTCCCACGGCATCTTTGTGCTCTCTAGGAGCCCCATGGAGAAGACACGGCAGCGATAAGGTTGCGGAAACGCTGCTCATCATCTCTACAGGGCTAGTTGCAATGAGCCCTCTGTGTCCCTGGGCAGGAGAGGAGAGCTGAGATCCTCCTCAGGTACGATGAGACAGGATGGGGGATTTGGACATCTGCACTTGGAAACTGGATTCCTCTGCTCTCAGGAGTGTCCAGTTCCTTCTCAGGGGAACGTGTGAGACGGACTTCTGAGATGGGGTTCTAATTGACAAGCGGCTGAATATGAGCCGGCAGTGTGCCCAGGTGGCCAAGAAAGCCAACGGCATCCTGGCTTGTATTAGAAATAGCGTGACCAGCAGAAGTAGGGAGGTGATTGTGCCCCTGTACTCAGCACTGGTGAGGCCACACCTCGAGTATTGTGTCCAGTTTTGGGCACGTCAATACAAGAGAGATATCGAGGTGCTGGAGCGAGTGCAGAGGAGGGCAACAAAGCTGGTGAAGGGCCTGGAAGACAAATCATATGAAGAGCGGTTGAAGGAGCTGGGACTGTTTAGTATGAGGAAGAGGAGGCTGAGGGGAGATCTCATCACTCTCTACAACTACTTGAAAGGACACTGTAGAGAGGTTGGTGCCGGTCTCTTCGCACAGGTAATTAATGACAGAACAAGAGGGAATGGCTTCAAGCTCCAGCAGGGTAGGTTTAGACTGAACATTAGGAAAGAATTTTTCACAGAAAGAGTGGTCGGGCATTGGAATAGGCTGCCCAGGGAGGTGGTTGAGTCACCATCCCTGGATGTGTTTAAGAGACGTTTAGATGTGGTGTTGGGGGATATGGTATAGGGGATAACATCGTGGTGTAGGGTAGATGGTTGGACTCAATGATCCCAAGGGTCTCTTCCAACCTGGATGATTCTATGATTCTATGACTGATTGTCCTCCAGCTTAAAGAAATGCTGGAAGGCATTTCTTTAAGGGCAGCTGAGAACAGGGCTGATAGACAGACAGAGCTTCTCACCCTGCACTAAGGGGCAGTCCCTTTCCCTCTCAAGACCCACAAGGTTTCACTTCAAGAGGAGCAGAAATGCCAAGGATTTCTGCCTTAAAAATATGTCTCAGTTGTGGTGGGGCCACTAGAGTCAGATGTCACAAGACAAAATCCCCACAGCTCTGCTCTGCAGTTGGCAGAATTGGGAGCAATAACGCTGAAAGCCTCTGGTATCACAAGTGTCAGAGATTTCCCCATTTACCTTTTGCTGTAGAGAAGGACTGACTTCTGTGCAGCCCACAGAGAGCCCCTTTCTCCCACTGGCATCCTCAGCCAGCACCAGTCAGAGCTCACAAAAGGGACCTGCCAAAGGGGCAAGGCAGATTGCAGGGTTTCTATGAGAAATGGAGAAGGTTTTCCTCAGAGATGTCTGTCCTTGCTTGTCACTGCCTTTTCCTCCGTGGACAGGTCCCCGTGTCCAGAAGAAGCAAATGTCCAACAGCAGCTCCATCACCCAGTTCCTCCTCCTGGCATTTGCAGACACACAGGAGCTGCAGCTCTTGCACTTTGGGCTCTTCCTGGGCATCTACCTGGCTGCCCTCCTGGGAAACGGCCTCATCATCACCGCCGTAGCCTGTGACCGCCACCTCCACACCCCCATGTACTTCTTCCTCCTCACCCTCTCTGTTCTTGACCTGGGCTTCATCTCCACCACGGTCCCAAAATCCATGGCCAATTCCCTCTGGAAGACCAAGGCCATTTCCTACTCAGACTGTGCTGCCCAGGTCTTTCTGTATCTCTTCTGGATTGGGGGAGAGTATTTTGTTCTCACAGTCATGTCCTACGACCGCTACGTTGCCATCTGCAAACCCCTGCACTACGGGACCCTCCTGGGCAGCAGAGCTTGTGTCCACATGGCAGCAGCTGCCTGGGGCAGTGGGTTTCTCCATGCTCTCCTGCACACGGCCAGTACATTTTCACTGCCCCTCTGCCAGGGCAATGCCATAAACCAGTTCTTCTGTGAACTTCCCCAGATCCTCAAGCTCTCCTGCTCAGAGTCCTACCTCACGGAACTTGGGCTTACCATGTTTTCTGCCTTTTTTTGTGCTTGGTTGTTTTGTGTTCATCGTGCTGTCCTATGTGCAGATCTTCCGGGCCGTGCTGAGGATCCCCTCTGAGCAGGGACGGCACAAAGCCTTTTCCACGTGCTTCCCTCACCTGGCCGTGGTCTCCCTGTTCCTCAGCACTGCATTGTTTGCTGGCCTCAAGCCCCGCTCCATCTCCTCCCCATCCCTGGATCTTGTGGTGACTTTTCTGTACTCGGTGGTGCCACCAGCTGTGAACCCCCTCATCTACAGCATGAGGAACATGGACCTCAAGGAGGCCATAAGGAAAGTGATTCCAGGGACATTTTTCAGTAATTAAAATTTCTCATCACTCTCCAAGTATGATTTTCTGGTATCTGATTCCAGGCATGTACTTCCTTTTATTGTCAGTTCTCATGGTATAATAGAATCACAGAAAGGTTGAGCCTGGAAGGAACCTCCAGAGATCATTTGGTCCAAACCCACTGCTCAAGCAAGGCCACCAAGAGCCATAGTCCAGATGGCTTTTGAAGATCTCCAACGAGGGAGACTCCACAGTCCCTCTGGGCAAACTGTGCTAGTGCTCAGTCACCCTCACAGTGAGAAAGTGTTTCCTGATGTTCAGAGGGAACCTCCTGTGTTTCAGGACCATTTCCCCTGGTCCTGTCGCTGGCCACCACTGAAAAGAGCCTGGCTCCATCTTTTTGCACCCTCTCTTCATATGTTTATAATAAGATTCATCCTGAGCCTTCTCTTCTCCAGCATACATGTTATTTACCTAGACTTTAGCAAGGCCTTTGATACAGTGTCCCACAGTATTCTCCTGGAGAAACTGGATGCTCATGGCTTAGATGGGTATACTCTCTGCTGGGTTAAAAACTGGCTGGAGGGCCGGGCCCAGAGAGTGGTGGTGAATGGAGTGAAGTCCAGTTGGCGACCGGTCACGAGTGGTGTCCCGCAGGGCTCAGTACTGGGGCCGGTTCTCTTCAACATCTTTATCAATGATCTGGACAAGGGGATCGAATGCACCCTCAGCAAATTTGCAGATGACACCAAGTTGGGTGGGAGTGTTCATCTGCTGGAGGGTAGAGAGGCTTTGCAGAGGGATCTAGACAGGCTGGCTGGATGGGCTGAGACCAACGGGATGAGGTTCAATAAGCATCCATGCAGAGAGTCTGCAAATGAACAGGGCATTGAAGCCATCATGGTGGAAAACGAGACGAGGCAGTTGACCAGCTCCTTGAACCCAGGAATCGATATGTCATGCCTCCTGAGATTCCTGGGAACAACTAAGCTTTTTTTCCAGAGAAGTGGGCTTTCTTTTTAGGTGTCAAGGAGACAGGGAGGAGAGAGCACGCTCCAGCCTCCCAAATCCCATGAGCGTGCCCAAACCACCCTTCCCTTAGAATCATAGAATCGCTGAGGTTGGAAGGGACCTTTCAGATCACCGAGTGCAACCATCAACTTCACACTGACGAAAACCACCACTAAACCATATGGATAAGCACTACATCGACCAAACTCTGCAATACCTCCAGGGGTGACAGTTCCACCACTTCCCTGGGCAGCCTGTTCCAGTGCTTGATAACCTTTTCAGTGTAAACCTTTTTCCTCATATCCAATCTAAACCTCCCCTGGCGCAACTTGAGGCCATTTCCTCTTGTCCTACGGCTTGTTACTTGGGAGAAGAGACCGACCGCCCCCGGCTACACCCTCCTTTCGGGGAGCTGTAGAGAGCGAGAAGGTCTCCCCTCAGCCCCCTTTTCTCCAGGCTGAACACCCCCATTTCCCTTAGTCACTCCTCACAAGACTTGTGCTCCAGACCCCTCACCAGCTCCGTTGCCCTTCTCTGGACATGCTCCAGCACCTTAATGTCTTTCTTGTAGTGAGGGGATCCTCTTAGGCCTGATGAGATCAGGAGACATAGGAGTTATGCACTATGAACAGCATGGCCTGAGGACCGGCGTCTCCTCCCTGTAATGCATGTGGACAGTAAATGCCACACTTCCTTCTGCGGATGGGAATTCCCTAACCAGTTATCCATCTCCCTGGCACTTGAGATGAATAAATAACGGATTCCATTATTTTTTTAATGACTGAATTTAAAATGCACATGAAGAAAAGAAGCACCCAAGTTCACTTTGAGAACTTCGTTAAATGAGCAAAGAACTATTCTGATCCCCTTCAAACCCACTGTTTCTCTTGCACAGCCAGGAGGCTAGTACATGTTTTGTGGGTTGCCAGCGAAGGGAAGACAAAGCCAGTCTCAGTCAGCTCAGGCTTATTTTACCTTGAAAGTACCTCCTTCTTTTGATTTATGAGGTTGACTCATTGCAAATGGCTTTTGTGGAAACATTTACAACTATCTGGGATGAACACCTCCCACATCACCATCTTTGAACCTCTTGGTTCCTTCTGCTACCCATGGGAAGAGAAACATTTTTCTTTTGTGATTCACCATGTCCTAAGGTGCGTGACGATATGCTCAGCGCTTAGCATGTCTCTTCACAGAATCAGGGAATTGTCAGAGTTGGAAGGAACCTCTAGAGATCATCTAGTCCTACTCCCCTGCTGAAGCAGGATTGTCCAGAGCACATCACTCAGGACTGCATCAAGGCGGGTCTTGAAAATCTCCAGAGTAAGGGACTCCATGACCTCCCTGGGCAGCCTGTTCCAGGGCTCTGCCACCCTCACTATAAAGAAGTTTCTCCTCATATTTGAGTGGAACTTCGTATGTTCCAGCTTGTGCCCGTTGCCCCTCGTCCTATCGCTGGAAACCGCTGAAAAGGGTCCAGATTCATCATCTTTCAACCCACCCTTTAGGTACTTGTAAACATAGATAAGGTCTCCCCTCAGCCTTCTCTTCTCCAGGCTAAAGAGCCCCAGCTCTCTCAGCCTTTCCTCGTTAAGGGAGGTGCTCCAATCCCTTAATCATTTGAGTTGCCCTACATTGGACTCTCTCCAGTAGTTCCCTGTCTCTCTTGAACTGGGGAGCCCAGAACTGGACACAGTATTCCAGTTGTGGCCTCACCAGTGCAGAGTAGAGGGGGAGAATGACCTCCCTCCACCTACTGGCCACTCTCTTCCCTATGCAGCCCAGGATCCCATTTGCCCTCTTGGCAACAAGGGCACATTGCTGGCTCATGGATGGTTTGCTATCCACCAGGACTCCCAGATCCTTCTCCTCAGAAGTGCTTTCCAGAAGATCCATCCCTAACCTATATTGGTGCCTGGGGTTCTTCCTCCCCAGGTGCAGGACCCTACATTTGCCCTTGTTGAACCTCATTAGGTTCTTCTCTGCCCAGGTCACGCTGGACGGTGGCATAGCCCTCTGGAGTGTCGGCCAGCCCTCCCAGTTTGGTATCATCAGCGAACTTGCTGAGGATACACTCTGTCCCCTCATCCAGGTCATTGATGAATATGTTGAATGGGACTTGGCCGATTATTGACCCCTGGGGACACTGCTGGTTACAGGCCTCCAACTTGACCCTGCTCCATTAATTACAACCTTCTGAGTTCTGTCACACAGCCAGCTCTCAATCCACCTCACTGCCCCCTCATCTAGCCCACACTTCCTTAATTTTCTAATGAGGATGTTATGGGAGACAGTGTCAAAAGCCTTGCTGAAGTCAAGGTAGATGACAACTTCTGCTCTCCCCTCATCCAGCCATCCAGTTATAACGTCATAGAAGGCTATCAGATTGGTCAAGCATGATTTACCCTTGGTAAATCCGTGTTGACCATTTCCAATAACTTCTTGATCTTCAATGTGTTTGGAGGTGACATCTAGAACGAGTCACTCCATTATTTTCCCAGGGACAGAGGTGAGACTAATTGGCCTGTAGTTCCCTGGGTCCTCCTTCTTGCCCTTTTTGTAGACTGATGTGATATTTGCCTTCCTCCAGTCCTCGGGCACTTCACCTGTTCTCCAAGACCTCTCAAAAATGATGGAAAGTGGCTCAGCAATAACATCTGCCAGTTCTCTCAGCACTTGTGGGTGCATCCCATCAGGGCCCATGGACTTGTGTATGTCTAGTTTGGCCAAGTGGTCTCTAACCCGGTCCTCCCCAAGAGAGGGAAAGTCCTCCTCTCTGCAGACCTTCCCCCTTGTCTCCTCGGGCTGGGATTCATGAGGGGCAGCTTTGGCAGTGAAAACTGAAGCAAAGAAGGCATTCAGCAACTCCGCCTTCTCTGTGTCTTCCACCACCAAGGCACCCACCTCATTCTTCAGTGGGCCTACATTTTCCCTACCCTTCCTTTTTTTATTGATATACTGAAAAAACCCTCTTCTTATCTTTAACTGTGGTAGCCAAGTTAAGTTCTGCCTGGGCTTTTGCCCTTCTAATGTTTCCCCTGCATATCTTTACTACACCTTGAAATATCAAGCTCATAAGTAGCTAACACCCTTTTCCAGAGATCGTAGACTTTCCTTTTTTCCCTGAGGTCCAGCCAAAGCCCTCTATTTAGCCAGGCCAGTCTTCTTCCCCGTCGGCTCGTTTCATGGGACCTGGGGATGGCCTTCTCCTGTGCTTTTGAGAGTTCATCCTTGAAGTATGACCAGCCTTCCTGGGCACCTATGGCCTTCAGGACTGTCTCCCAAGGGACACTCTCAACCATGCTCCTAAACAGGCCAAAGTCTGCCTTACAGAAGTCCAAGGTGGCAGTTCTGCTGGCTCCCTGTCTTGCTTCTGCAAGAATTGAAAACTCTATGGTTTCATGATCACTCTGCCCAAGATGACCTTCAACCTTTACATCCCCCACAAGACCTTCTCTGTTAACTAGCAGCAGGTCCAGTAGGGCGCTTTCCCTGGTTGGCTCGCTCACCAGCTGTGTTTGGAAGTTGTCTTCCACACACTCTAGGAACCTCCGGGACTGTTCCCTCTCTGCTGTGTTATATTTCCAGCAGATATCTGGGAAGTTGAAGTCCCCCACGAGAACAAGGGTGAGTGACTGCGAGAGCTCTGCCAGTTGCAGGTAACTGCAAGCGCTGTTACTTGGCCAGGGCCACACAGGGGACAGCACACAGCCATCCACCAGCACATCCTCTCGGAGGGAAAACGCACGTGGAGGGACCAGCGTCCCAGGTCAGGACCAGAAGGCCCTGACCAGCGAGGCAGATAGAGCGTCCACGTAGAAATGAGCAAAGCCTTTTTTGTTCTGCACAGTTCCTGCGTTTCATTCAGCGCAGCCAGCACAAGCGAGGGGGGAGATGAGTCAAGGCTGTCGGGCCGGATCACAGAATCACAGAATCTTCATGGTTGGAAGGGACCTTTGAGATCATTGAGTCCAACCTGAAGGGACCAGCCTGAAGAGGCTCAACAACAGCAGATTCAAACAGCAATCTCAGAAGTACCACAAGAAACTACAATTTGTTGACAAGATAATGAATCATCGAGGAGAGATTAGAGGTGACAACCCATTCTTACAAAGTTTAGCATAGTCGTCTAGATATCAGTACTTAAAACATAAAAGACAAGATTCCAGTTTTGGTAGTTAGACTTTTTGTTTTGCCGTTAAAAAACAAAAGCATGAAACATGAATTCATCAGGGAAATTCCCTGCTGCTCAGGCACTTTGGGATTTTTCAACTCTCAAACACGTGAAAGGTAACATTCCCCCTCACTCTTTTTTCATGCTACACAACCTTCTGTTATTCCTTTTTCTCTTACATAAAAGTCAGTCATAAGGAAGGAGGGTCAGGAATTAATGAAAAAAACCAAACGTGAAAACAAGTTGTACATGAAAACCACACTGTGCTGATGCGTGCACTTTGATCATACAGGATAAACTTCTGTATTTTGAAAGCTGAAGAAACAAGAGCATTTGAGTCAAAGTCCAGGAGCAAAAGACATTTCATTCTAGCCACTGAACATGGTGCTAAGCAGCAGTCATTCCTGTCTCCTCAGTCCCAGGCACTCCATGACTTACTACTTAGAAAAAGCATCCCCCATGAAAAGTGTTATACTGAAGTCAGCCTGAACCCATTTCAGTGGTTACAGTCAGAATTAAATTTAGTCCCGTTTTTGTTTGTGCATGAACATTTTTTTAAAAAAATATTTTATTACTGACTATCTATATCTATGGGTTTCCAGAAGTCTAATTACACATGATTGTTTACAAAAAAAAAAAAAAAAACCACAAACAATTTAAGAAATAGGGCACAAACTGAAAAAAGAAAAAAATCTTTTTGTTTTCAAAATAGCTCTCAAAACATCCAAAACATTCAGTATCTGATAGCAATGTAATGAATAAAATCCATCTTTTGAATTATTGTTGATGTACTTGGACACTTTTAAGAAAAGGATTCTTGAAAAGTAGCATTTTGAACTGATAATTTTATTGCCCCTATTTTTTTTTAGTGCCCTCATTATTTACCGAAAGTTAAAACCTGAAACACGTTGTGCAGAATAACTACAGATGAGTGATTACGATCTGATTCAATCAACTTCAAGAAAAGCATAAAAAACCGCTGCATCAAGAACCACTGTTTCAAAAGGGGAAACTTGGATAAAGGCAGAGAAACTGTACTAAGTGGACTAAGAACTTCAGAGAACAGAGGAAAATCTGAATTTCATTGAAACAAGAAGGTGCAAGTACTGCCTGGAACGGGTGTCCCAAGCAAGTACTCTTCCACTTGTGAAACGGAATACTAATGGAATACATGGATATGCAGAAGTCTTACAAAGAAACAGAGAAAAGGACTTATCAAAGAATATTATGTCCTAAAGATGAGGAAAAGTACAAATAGAGCAAGAATTACACGTAGTCAACACTGAGTTAGACTCTGCATTAAAAAGGAAGCAAAAAAATTATTCAGCCATAAAAAATGGTAAGGACACACAATGATGAAGCAGCATTAATTAAAGATAATGTATGCTATAATAAAATGCTATGAAATACGTTGAACACGGTAGATGACGTTGAACACGGTGGAAAAAGTGGAATAGGGGCACGGAGAAGAAGTATAGAAATAAGTCATTCCATAACTGATGTGCCAGTAAAACTTTAAAACACAACACACTCACCAGACAAGTCCAAACCCACCAATTTGGACACAATAGCACATAAAATTGTAATCCAAAGATTAGGTTATAATAAATACAGTGAAAAAAGGTTTCATCGTAAAATAACACCAGCAATGCAAGAAAACAGGTAGTTGCCAGCAGGACTCACACTCTTTTCCCTGCTATCTGATTCTAAGTAGCGCAAAAAACTTTAAAAACAAGTTTAGAAAAAAAAACTGGGGGTGAGAGGTAAAAATAGGACAATACATGAACAATTTTTCAGAAAAAAAACTCTGCAGTCCAAGCTACAAGCTTACATTTTCTTTTGGAAAAAAATATTTTCTAAGAAAAGGTTTATCACTAAACATAGATTATATATATTAGTAGAACAAGATCCTCAAAGTGAATAGCAAATTAATTAAAGGAGAAACAACAACATGCTCCTTTGAGGATTCATAATGCTGGAAGCCACCTAGAGAAGTTCCTGAAGTACTTGATATTATTTAGTATATTCACGAACCACCTAGGCACATGGGACAAGAGCTGCAATGAAATTCCTTGAAAACCAAAACTGGGAGTAACACTCTAAGGAAAGGACTGGAATTTTCAACATGAAGGAGAAGATCGGAATAATAAAGAATTAGATTTTTAAAGTACTAAATCATGCAAAGGTATTTATAAGGTTACTTGGAAACTGAAAACATGCATTTCTGTTATAAAATCAGAGATGGAGAAAAGTTTGTGTTTTACTCAAGAGCAAGGTTACTCCACAGCATAAACACACCACGTCTGTGAAAAGGCCAATGGCATCATATGATGCATTACTTAAAAAACATCCAAAAGAGGTAATGAAATTATTCCCACTGTAGTGTGTATTGATGTGAACAGTTTTCATACAAGCTCTCAATTCCAGTCACCTGTGTAGAAGGAGGATTTATTCAAGTGGGAAGACATAAAATATGATTGTCCTGGTTTGAGGTAAAACAGAACTAATTTTCTGTTCAGTAATTTTTCCTTTTTAGCTGGGCCTCTTCTAACTAACTAAACTCTGAAATTAACGGCGTATTGTTCAGAAACTGCTCGCTCTCATAGTGATAAGACCTGATAATACCAAGGAGTGGTATGCAGAGAGGCCCTTGCTTATACTTATTGCTATAACAACCAAGGTCAGGTAAATTTGTTATTTGCCCCGTTGGAGGGTCGGAAGCAGAAAAGCGTAGAGGTGTCCCACCTGTGGGGAGAAGCGGACAGGAGAGGTGACCCAAACCTGACCAACAGGGTATTCCATCCCATCTGCATCACGCTCAGTATAAAAGCTGAGGGATCAAAGGGTCAACTCTCTTCCTTCAATGGCCGACATCTGAGGAGGACCCTGTCTGTTTGTCTGCCTTTGATCCCGATTCGAGCAATCCTGACTCCAGAGCTGGAATCCAGCTCCTGTCCATCACCGAGTCCAGTCTGGGACTTTCCCCTGTGCCTGCTGGTGATGTGATCATCACCCTGGGAGCTTGATACAGTTTTGTATATACTGTATATTTTTTTTCCCTTTTTCCCTTTTTAAAAATTATTTATTATTTCGTTATTTATTAATATTTTCATTAAAGTAATTTAGTTTTTTTCTAAACTCATAAATCTCTTATCTCTTCCTCTCCTCTCTTTTCCTTGGGGGGGGGGGGGGGGGGGGCGGTGCATCTGTCGCTCTGATTGGTTAATCTGGTCAAAACCACGACAATGATCTACCAGAACAGCAAGAATACAAGCCCACTTCACAAGTCTGCACAAGAATAACACTTGTTTTCAAAATGAAGGTTGAGATATTGTATTAGATAGCAATGATAAATGAATTAAAATTAATTAAACACCACTGGGGACAACGAAAAGGATTCCTGGATGTAGGGTTGTGTTGACACGAGAAGAAATGGGTATAAATTTACTCTGGACATTTAAGCTGACAATTAGATGACTGTTGCTAATCATTATCATACTGAATTCCTAAGCAACAAAAAGAGCAAGACTCAATTTAAGCTAGAAAATACTAATGATTCTGTGATATAATAAGAAGTATTATACAGCAAAACAGTGCCTGGTTATTATGCTTCAATAGGTACTTACACCTTCCATTCTGACAAGCAGTAATGGCTATTTCAGTTCAGTTTCAGAAGTACTCGCTCTGCTCAGACCTCAATATCCAACTATTACTTTTGAAAAACACAGGAAAGAAAATAATAACTTGTAAAACAAATAAATGAAAAAAAAAAAAAAATGCACCACAAGTCCCTAAGAAACCCAGAAACAAGATGGGAAGAGGCTGCTGTTTACAAAAGCTATGTGGTCAGGTATTTAGAGGAAGCACGACATTATTTCTTAGCAGATAAGCATGAACCTACTTTACTCAGAATGTTGCTCCTGGCTGTAGTGAGATCGAGGTGCATTTTAAGCAACAAAAAGCATCCACAGTAAAGTGAAAACTTTCATACAGATGAAGTTTCCTACTGCTTAACAGTCAGAGTTTTATTTTGAAGCATCTCAGTTTAAGGTATTTTTTAAAAAGTTTTCATTCCCATATAAATGTGCGTGGTTTAATTACTGACAGGGCAGAAGTATTTTGAATCACCTTACGCTTTTACCTTTTAGAGTATCAAGCAATGCTAAGCTAATGCGGTCGCTTGTCCAAATTGGCACTGACCCAATTTAGATTTAAACTAAAAATACATTTTCATATTTTTTGTTTTATGCATTCCAGAATGAAATCTAACCTAAATGTAACATCTCTGATATACACTGAAGTGCGTGATATATTTCTTCCCCCTCTCCCCCTCCCATTTTTCTTATTTTCTCTCATTTTGCACTGTACGTGTTCCAGTTTAACATGTATGTCCAGTCTTGGTCAAAACAAGCGATCCAAGCAATTTCTATTGAAGTATGCCTGGAACTAAGAGATCCAAAAAAACCCCAGCAGATATGGTATAAAACCATTCCAACGATGTTTGGGTTGTCCACCTCTGAAGTTAATGCCTTAGGGAAAGTCTCCATAAGAACATTACTTCCGTTTGCCTCATCAGAATGACTTTTCTCGTACGAATGACAATCACATCTCATCCCATCATTAATTTATTTTTCATGCCACTGCTCCAGAGCAGCAGGATTTGATATCACAACTTGCCACTCTGTATGGAGAGCTGATTGAAACTGATGAAAGGCAGCCCGAGCCTCATAAACGAGGTAGGAATGAACAGTTGTTGCTTGACAATCAGGCTTGTAATCATACTGTAGATAATACTAATTTACTGACAAACACCATTAGCTACACTGATATGGGATTTTGTGTCAATCATTAGATTCCGAAACAACATCCTACTAATGAAACAAAACACATCCACAGCCCAGAGGGATATCCCAGCAGATGCTGTAGGGTTGTTTGCAGCATTACCCAGTCTTCATTGAAAGATGACTTTTGTCTTCATCAGAGTGACAGGAAGGCCCAAGTGCTTTGCACCCACCTGAGAAGCGCCAACTGATTGAGCTCGAACACTCACAAGCTGGTCAGGTATTTACAAGCATTAAATACAACTCATTATTGAGTGACAAAAGATAAGTAAGCCACCGGACAACACGTAAAGTGTGAGTTGCTATCACATATGTCTGCAGAACCAGACAGCTAGAGTCCTCAACGTGCTGTTTAGTCACCAGTACACCATGTGAAGCTGAGTACGTGACATGCTGCATGAAAGTAGCATCTGTGACCACATGGCAACGGGTACAGTAGTCGGATATCCCAGCTGCTGAAGAAGCAGGCTGTAGGAAAGTCCACGCTAAAATTAGCCAATGCGCAAACAGTCAAACCTCATAAAGAAAAGCAGGGTCCTTCTGTCAGGAGACAGGTTTCAGGAGCAGAGGAGGAACAGGCAGATGACCTAACATGCCCCTTTCCACTTTCAGTCATAGCAGCAAAGCTACAAATGACCACCACAGAACAGGCAAACCTTCATTCTGACATGTAAGGGTTTGATAATACTGGCACACCCATCAGGGCAGCGACATTTGCATAAAACCACGAGGAAGTTAAGAATAGTAAGTGCAAACCACACAAAACAGCACTCCCTTTTAAGTCACAAATCAGTTCCTTTCAACAGTATGCCATCCACTTACTGTGTGCTGAAAAGAAAGATGCTTGGTTTGCTTTCCCTGTCACAATGACACTTACATATTTACCTATTACATTTTTCAAAACAATAGTAATCTTTAATACTGTATGACAGATACCCAAGTGAGCTTCAGTACCCGAATAAACTAACATGGATATATGAAGCAGAACAGCAGATTATTACCCTTGGTTCTCAGTAACGAGATGTGTGATAGCATTTTTTTTTTTTTTTTTTTTTTTTTTGAAAAAGTCATCCTCATCATCTCTGTGCCAATATATGTCTGATACTATTTCGGGGACAGGGTCACCAAAGCACAACAGATGGAAGCGTATCTGTTTCTGTTGATGGCAACTTATAAATTATGTTCCATCACAGTTCCTGTGCATTTCCACTTTGCTTTGTAGAAAATGTTAAAAAAAAAAAATCCCCTTCTTCTCCATTGGGAAAAAATACTTTAATTTTCAAACGAGATATTTGGTTCTTACTGTACCTCACTGAAAGTTTTGGTTTTGATTCCTCCCATACACATTTTCAAATCAGACCTGAGGCAGTAGCTACAATTCCCATTAGGCACCAACCTGGTATTTGTGTCTAAACAATTCAATTTTGAGCAAAAAGTCATTCCCCCCCATGGCAAAACAACAATGAAAAAAGCCTTTGTAAGAGACTTAGAAAAACATATTTACAGTGGGCAAAATATTCGCTCAGGTTTTATTTATTTATTTATTTATTTTCAGTACAAATTAGTTTCTTGAACAAAAATTTTGACTGATGCGTCAGTGGTGGCATGCAGGTCATTTTCCTGCATGGTTGAAATCAGTTTAGAACTAGAAATGAGCACAAATTCTCAATTCACTGTAGTAGCCATTAGTCTTGGGGTTTAGTATCATGTTTCATACTCAATTACATTGCTTCTCCCCATAGCTTTTGCACATATTTTTGAGATACCATAGTCTCCCCATCTCAGAAAAAAGGCACCCTCCACTCATCAAGAACAAAGATTAAACTGTTTTACCGTTCCCCCTTTTGTCCATGATAATCTTATCATTGGAATATCATAACTTTGATCATACAAAAATTTAAATTTTTAAGAGAGCAACACAAGTTTTTTACCTTCTGAAATGCAGGAGGTAAGAAAACAAGCGGTCACATGAGTATCTCAAGTTAGGCACTGTGAATATTTAACAAAAGTTGAAGTATTTCAGCCCAGTACCTATAAGCTCACAGACTTTAAGTTTTATGAGTAGCCTGGGCAGAAAGTCCAGTTCTTCACTCATTTACAGAAAAAGGTATGTGAATATGATGGTGAAAATCTTAATTAATAGTTTACAATCTGGGAAATTATTTTAATGTAGAAAACAACCTACACTAAATAGTAAAAACCACCCCACGCAACAAACAATTTGCTTGCAAATTTTATTCAGCCTGCCTCAAATATGATGAGGCATGTAGATAACCAAGCACTTCACTGAGTCAGGCAAATGGACTTGTCGACAAGAGTTGATTTTACCTAAATCAAAAATGAAACCCTTCATTCAATGTAGCTGTTATACAAAACTTTACATTCAGCCTATTTTTATTTAACACTTTGAACAATATTAAAAGATTACCGCAGAGACAATGCCTTATCTGACTGCTCAGATTACACTGTACTTACACTGAACCATACAGAATACATGATTAGCCCTAAAAGGTCTCTTCGGTCATTTTCACTTTTAATGAACTGGTTGGAATTCATTATACTATAATTGTAAGGAGGTTTCACAGATAAGCCGCTGTCTTTAGGGGGCATGGTACTGACAGACAGCAATTTTTTTCAAAAAGAAAGAAAACCCACGCACCTTCCTTGCTAAATGAACTGTAGATATTAATTTGAAACCTTCCATGAACAAGGAAAGAAACAAACAGCAGAAAAGAAACTACAGGACAAACGGGGCAATGGGCTTCCTTCAACCACCAATATGCAACAGTTTTGCCCAGGTGAAACTCCATTGATTTTTAGCATTGACAAAAATTGCATTTGTCAAGACAAAACTTCTGCACTTTGATTTTTGCACTGCAACCTTTGCAAAGTTTAAAATCCAAGTATTTACATGCCAGACAACAGCTAGTTCTGTAGGCTGTCCTACTGCCCGGATGGGTACAAGACTTGGCAAACAATAAACTATTTGAAGTTCAGCTTTGATGCAACAGGAGTCAAACTGTTACCATAAGGAAAAATTGCTGGGTTCTGCCAAGAGGGTCTAATAACGCAGCTGTTGTGAAGGCTGTTCAACAGGCCGGTTTGTTACTAAATCTAGGAGAATTGTGCACCGCTGAGTTATTTCATCTTGGGAATTAAAATTAGACAACTATTTTTAATAGGCAGATCTTCCTTTTGTAACCTCTACACTATCTACAACTTGCCATTACGGGGCGGGGGGAATGCGAAGGCCAGGAAAGTGCAGACAGTTCTTATGTACAGGCCTAGTGTACTAGTGTACTAGGCCTGTACATAAGAACAAAAGAATGGTTGCACTGGATCAGAATACAGATAACCTAGCCCAATATCCTGTGCCTATTGGTAGCCAACAGGAAATGATTAAAATGTAAGTACATGGACAGTAATATAATTTTATATTTGTCCTGACCAAGTAATCCATAATTTCAGGACTTCCTCAATCAGACATTACATTTGCACTTCTGTGTTAACTAACCCTGGGTGGATTCTTCATCCACAAGTTTGCCTTACTACTTTTCATATTTTGCTATATTTAATGTACTTAAAACCACCAAAAGAATTTAAACTGTCTACCCACTATTTAGATGGAAATGCTTGAAACCTATTTCTGCGGCAGTGCAGACCCTCCACACTGGCCAAGATTCCTAAGGGCTGCCTGCGCTTTTGAGCATGGCCCAGTTGCTCCTTTCCACTGCAAAGAACTGGTTTTAACCGTGAGCAAAGTGAGCAAACTGGGAAGGCAAACTGATACCAAGCACTGCAGGTGCTCTGGGACTTTGGAAGGTAAGGGGACAGCAGCAGGGGATTTCCTTGTGGTACCTTGCCTGGAGGATTTGGGATGTCCAGGACTATGCTGGAACGGATTGCTCCCCACTTCATCATCATACCAGTAAAATACTGCCAAACCTACAAACAGACAGGCCACCCCCAGGAAATATCACCCATGCTGAACAACAAAGCACGTCCTGCTGGTACTGAAGGCCCTTCGTGAGTCTTGCAGCTTGAAAGCTGGCATCGCCTTGGCTCCATCCTGTTACCCTCCACTCATCAGCTATGGGAGCATTGCAAGGTACAAAATCATGAACCTCATAAACCCACAGCCCAAGGTCACACACCACAGGCAGAAGCATTACCTGAACCTCCCAGGTTGCACCAGAAGATTAACATGCAATGGCCTGCTAGAATAATAAGGAAAAAACACTGTCCCGCAAGCAAACAACTGCAGCTAAACTGTCCCAAACACATAATACTCCATTAAGCAGACATCCAGATTCAACCTTCATGACCACGTTTCCAGTCCTATTTCAGAGGCAGATGCTTTTTCATAGGCAGAAAGCTTGGGAGTGCAAACATATATCAAAGTTGTGAGGGGGCTCAATCAGCTCAACAGAAAGTTTCAGGGCACGAGGGAGATTATGGTGAATTATCGTCCAGAAGTAGTTAAACATTTTACTTGGCTGTAAAATACTCAAAGGAATACTTATCTCAGTCATTCAACAGGGAAAAGATCAACTCAGCAAACAGAAGTCATGGGGTTCAACATGGTGAGCCAAGAACATACTGACTCCCTCCAACAACAGGCTCGTTTCACCAGAGACAGGGCAGACTCTCCCACACTCAGAACAGGCCCTCTCAGAGAGCTGCATACCAGAGGAAAGCCCAGTGCCTCCCAGGCTTACTGCCCTGCATGCTGGTGGGGAACATGGCGGCTAGGAGCCCCCTGGGTGTGATATCAGGGCTCTATCTGCTTTCCCCTCCTACTTCTCTTCTCTACATCCAGCAGCTTTTAGATGCTGCTCTTGGTTTTGGCATAGCTAAATTAGTCTGTTCAACCTCTGATAGGGAAAAAAAAAGTTGATACACTTGATGTGAAACATACAGCAAACCAGTTGACAGATTTTGTAGACATGGCTCTTCAGGGCATGAGGGCATGCTCTAGTGCCCGGGATTGTTGGTTTGTGGTGGGGTGTTGTGTGTGAGATTATGGGTGTGGGCTTTAGTTGGCGGGTGCTTTTTTTTTTTTTTTTTTTTTTTTTGGTGTGTTTTTTTTGTTGTTGTTGTTGTTGGGTTTTTGTTTTGTTTTGTTTTGTTTTTGTGTGGGTTTGTGTGTGCGGTTTTTTTCTTTTTTTTTTTTTTTTAATGTGGTTGGACTCGATGATCTCAAAGGTCCCTTCCAACCACTAAGATTCTGTGATTCTGTGATTTAATTTGCAAAATGTTTCATTTAATATTTCACCACCAATGGCAAAATTTAATTAACTACTAGAAGGTCTGAACATCAAAAAAACCCCAACAAACCACCCGCAAAAAAACCCCTTGCAATTGTCACACTATCTACTTAACAAAGGATGATCCATCATATGACATGTCTGACTAGGGGTTTGTGGTTTGGGTTTGTTTGGTTTTGTTTGGTTGGTTGGGTTTTTTTGTTTGTTGGGTTTTTTTTTAAACAAGTGCTATCCTTTGTACTCCCACACTATTTATTGTTGTTCTCTCATCATTCTTGAGATAATGCCACCCAGACTGCTTAGTTCTATCCTCACTATTAGCACTTTTTGAAGGTTTTATTTAATGTTTGAGTTCAGTTGCTGTATACAACTGATATTTTTCCTGTGAAAGACAGATACAGCATACCAGAAACACTATGGACTACAGTACTATGTATAGAAAGGAGTAAAACCGTGCTATTTCTTCAATTCAAAAAGGAAAAAACCAACCAACCAACCAAAACCCAACAACACTAAATAGTGGAAGATTTCGATCACAGACAGAGCAAAAGGAACTCTTGAGTTAGTCCAAAGGACTGCATAGAAATTACTATCGTCACTCTGTAATGATGGCAGCAATAGTTACATTATCTTTGCAGTAGGGGAACAGTACCACAAATTACTAGAGTAGAATTTTAAACTAGACTATATAAGCTATATCTATAAGCTGTATGAAGTTTTATATATAAGCAATGGAGTAAGAGTGAAACAGATTACCTAAAAGAATAAATTTCTTTGAGCAAAATGGACACAGTTATACATACTCTGCTAGAGGTTTAGAATAAGTACTACCCAAAAAAACAAAAAAGGAAAACAATGCCACAGTCAAACAGTCACATAAAGGAGACATTTAATACTTAACAGAGCAACCTTTCATAGGAGGAAAACAGAAAGGAAAAAAACTAGATTTGATTAATGTCCTGGTTTGAAGTAAAACAGAACCAATTTTCTGTTCAGTAATTTTGCTTTTTAGCTGGGCCTCTTCCAACTAACTAAACTCTGAAATTAACAGCATATTGTTCAGAAACCATTCACTCTCTCAGTGATAAAACCATATTATACCAAGGAGTGGTGTGCAGAGAGGCCCTTGCTTATACTTATTGCTATAACAACCAAGGTCAGGTAACTTTGTTATTTGCCCCATTGGAGGGTCGGAAGCGGAGAAGCGTAGAGGGGTCCCACCTGTGGGGAGGAGCGGACAGGAGATGTCGCGACGGAGGGAAGACAGAGTCACTCAATATGAGTGATCAGCAAGCTTCGTTTATTGAATAGTACAGCCGTCTTTTATGCTTCATTATAATTAGCTAATACATATTCTGCAATACATCTTTCTGATTGGCCTGTCCTCCAAACTTCAACCCCGCCCTTAGTTCCTTCTTTACAGTTACTTTCATCCTCTTTTCCCATGCCTGAGCAGCTGCAATCTCCTGTTATCTCCCTGTTATCATACAACAATTACAGTCAAGGACAGGGTGTCCTTGCCAGCTCAGCAGTTACAGGGGCTGAATCCGATGTTTCTCAAGTTCTTGCTCGGCCAGCTGGATCATGTCTAGGCGACCCTTCTCAGCTAGCCAGTCTCCCACAAGGAGAGGTGACCCAAACCTGACCAACAGGGTATTCCATCCCATCTGCATCACGCTCAGTATAAAAGCTGAGGGATCAAAGGGTCAACTCTCTTCCTTCAATGGCCAATGACCGAGGAGAACCCTGTCTGTTCATCTGCCTTTAATCTGGATCCAAGCATTCCTGACTCCAGATCTGGAATCCAGCTCCTGTCCGTCACCGAGTCCAGTCTGGGACTTTTCCCTGTGCCTGCTGGTGATGGTGGTCATCCTGGGAGCTCAATATGGTTTTGTATATATTGTACACTTTTTTCTTTTTTTTTTTTTTTATTTGCTTATTATTATTTATTATTTCATTATTTATTAATATTTTCATTAGTTTAATTTTTTTCTAAACCCATAAATCTCTTTATCTCTTCCTCTCCTCTCTTTTTCTTAGAGGGTGGAGGGAGGGGCCATCTGTCATTCTGATTGGTCAATCCAGTCAAAACCACGATACCTGTGCATGCTTACTTGCCACAGACAGTGAATGTTCAGTAGTCCAGAAGAATCCTCTGTCTTCAGTGCTTTGCTTCTGAAGAAGCTTTCATTCAGAGATTTCAGAATAGACACATTCTGAATTCACACTACATTCACCAATGGAGAACCAGTGATGCATTTTAATATACAACCACAGAAGAATTCACTACAATTAAAAGCAACTTCTCTATGAGAAGCTTCCTGAAATAATGGAGTCTTTCTCACAGTTCATTCTCCAGCCACCCTCCACTGCCAACTCTGTATTTCTTAGCACCTAAATGTGGTTTCTAAAACGTGCTTTACATCAGCTTTCATTGAAATCAGTTGGGAGAAGGTGGCGGGGGTGAGATGGTATTTCCAAAATATCTGAAATAAGAAGTTCCAAAATCTTTCAAGTTCAAGAATTTCTCAAAGGAAAGCTAGCTTCACACATATGTGTGCATATCTATTTTTCACTCTAAGGAAAAGAATCACAAGGAATTGAGCTATATATTGTTCCAAAGCCATTACCCTGTTGGTCAAGTAAATCTCAAAGATACTGAAGTTCTATGAATTTAATGCAAACTGGGTAGGAAAGAGTGTTCCCTCCCCCCCAATTTACCTGTCCTAAACAGGAGTTAGGTGTCAACCACCAGCTCGTGCTCTGTCCATCCAGGCAGCTGGCCAACGGGCACATACACTCACCAGCCAAGCCGCTCGCCCACTGCATGCAACAGGCTGTGGCTGTTGCGACACACTTACTGACTCCTGCCCTGCCAGCAGTTAGGGGAAGGAGTGGATGACATGGAAATGGAAGCAAGAAATTCAGGAGAGCGGGGAAAGTGCCAGAGCTGCAGCAATGGGGTCAGTACAGACAACTCTGTGGAAACTAGGCTTCGGCTTACTGTCAACCAACCACGAAAAAGCTTTACTTGCAATGCAGACCCTCTTAGATGGCTGTATATAGCTGCTATACTTCAAAAAAGAGTAACTTTTTAAAAAATTCCTTTTACCTCAGGAAGATTTGAAGGCACATCTGGTGAAAAAGAAAAAGATGGTCCTAAACAATTTGATAAATGTCTATGCTAAAAGGACAGCAGGTTTTTTAATGCTCAATTTAATAGTCATATTTCTAAAAACCATGACATGAGGGGAAAAAGTTCCTACAAAACACATGACTACATGGCTACAGTAGAAGCAGTCATGTAGTTTGTGATGCTCAAACAATTTGTAAGAAAAATATTTCTAGCAAGAAATCTGTGCTATGGACTTGACATTATTATATTTAATTTGTATAAAAGTCATTTCAAATTACTCACATTGCAAATCCCTGTAAGAGGGAGTGCTAAAACTGAATTTATTTGTATTTCAAATCTGCATCTTTCACATGTGCTCCCACAAACTCACCCATATATATAGTGTATATATATACATATATATAGTACAACTTACTTTACTTGATAGGCGTTTATACATTAGTTTCCTTTTCACATTTCCCGTAGAACAAGGCCATATCTACCATACACTGTAAAAACGCAATACTCATGAAAAATTGTTCCTTCAGGGAGTTCTGTACTATTCCAGTCATAGCACATTTAGATACCAGCTCATCTTCACAAAGGCACTTTAGTTTGAGCAGTTACCCCTTTTTTTCTTTTCATGCACAGAAGTGAGGTAGAGAGACAAGAAGAATGAAACTACTAAGTTTAGACACAAACATTAGGTATAAAACAAATTTAAGCCACAAGAACTCACCACTCATCTAAAGCTCAGCTACCAAACATGATTTCCATCAGTGCCCTTATGCAAATCTAGCCAGAGGTGTCTAACGCTGTACAGCACATTCTGTGACCAGATGGAAACATCTTGCTTTAATATACAATTTAGTGGCAAAAGCAATACAGAACTCAATGCTTTAAAACTGCATTCAACTTTTTTAAAGTCAGAAAAAATCTCATTTTATAATTCAAATCTGTATTTTGACACGCTATTTAGTATTTGCAAGATATGAGTAGCTACAGAAATGCCATAAGCATTTACTTTTCTGAGACACGAGTTCTGCTCTAGCCTGAGAGAAGACTCAGTCTCATTCACAGATAGGGATGTCATAATTTCGTCTGGAGGAAACTGCAACATGTTCACCTCATTCCTTCTTCTGGAATTTCCTAACTTTATCTCTAAACCTATACCATGAATATTTTGCCACTTTATAATGCCCTCTAACACGTACAAAGTTGGATGCAGAGTCAAACTCGCCCCAGCTTCAGCCAGTCTGTGGGTTTCAAATATTCAGGTCTGCCATTTCAACTGATGGAGTGAGTAACTGTTATGAAATGGTTCTTGTGCAGCTCTATCGCTCAGTGTGAAAAATGTGAAGCCTGAGGTTTAATTCTCAGTTTACTATGAAAGCAAGTTCAACTCTTCTGTCACATTCCTTTGCCACTGTCTCTAACCCACTCAATCTACAATCAGCCCCTCATCCTCACACAGGTGAGGGCAAATGGCACATTCATTTCAGACACAATCTTATTTGGTCATTACAGCTTAACCTGACTATGAACACTGAGATTAACAGGTTCAGAAGCACACAGCAGGGCAAAACCTTGTTTTCCATTCTCTCGCTTCATTCCACAAAGAATAAAACAGGAAGAAAAGATGTCTGATATATAAGTAATTGAAAACAGAATTATTAAATAATATGTGTTTTTAAAAAAAACTTGAAGGAATGAAATGTAACATTTTTTTTTTCTTCATATATGTCATATATGATATATCTTATAATATATATCTGAATGCACTTTGAACATTCAGTCCTACAAGCTCATACATGCCTGGTGGTTATAAAGCCATCAGATTAGTGACAGCAGTGAAAGACAAAGTGACAAATTTACAAGCATGTACTGGAACAAATGTAAGGTTACACATGCAGTACCCATTTTATTCCTTCAGGCATGCTTCTTTAATTATATGACTACATACTTCACTGTTGGAGAATGCATTCAGTTTGCCACTTGAATGTCACCTAGTAGAAAAAAAAATACAAATAATTACCATTTTAATCATCACTCTTCAAGTGATTACCTTCTACTTAATGAAAGTATTCCTGCAAATCTCTACCAGTCTCCCATTTCATTCATTTCACATGGTCTGCTGTGCTCCATACAGGCTGAAAGAAACTCTCTGTTATACAGGCATCCTTTTGTACTAATTCCACATTTTTAACATGGTACCTAATTTCAACCAAAACTAAAGCATCTCCCTGCAGAGACTTTCAGGTGGTTTGTCTTTATCTCAACTTCATTCACATAACAAAAACAGCACTCTAAAATAAATTACTGATAATGCAACAGAATGTACTTGAGAGAGCAATTTAGAGAATGGATCCATCTGCATTACAGCAAAGCACCATCAGATAACAGCGCTCTGAATTTTGTTTGGGATTCTGTACACTGATAGGAATTCCATTCACTTCTGCCAATAATTTTGCTCAAGCCCCAGGGTGGAGAAACAAGCCTAAAGCAGAAGGGAACCTAGGGATGTTTTCTCTTAACCTGACTTTTATGGTCTACCAATGGCTGTTCTATGTAGTTCTCCAAAGTCAAAATAAGTAGTCTGCAACAAACACTACTCCTGATTTTATTTTATTTTGGTATAGTTACCATTTTCCTTTTCAGAAAAGAACCACAAATATAGCCATCCAAATAAGAGGAGCAATTTCTGCTTGTTTTCCACAATGTACAGAATTGTCATATACATGTTTTAGAATGGGAATGATAACCAGTAAAAAGTCTTCAGTTCAAATTAATACAATTAATGCTTCAATAACCAAATACTCTCCCATCAAATTACAGTAGGACAACAACAACTCTAAATTCAAAGCAATTCATTATATTAACCTGATAATTTCTTCTGTAAGGATGGAAAAATACATTAGCGTATTCTGCTGGCCCCTAAACAGCATTTCACAATGAAATTAAAATATACATTAGCATGGTTTGACCAATTCATTATTTTGACTGATGCCAACTCTGAAATGTTGACACTTTGGAACATGTTCATATATGCTACATACAGTCAGAAAATAGTAATTCATAAAACTGGACTAAACATGCTTTCAAAGAAGCAGTATGAAGAAAGGCATGCGTAGTTAGCACTTTAATCTCCCTAAAATCATGAAGATAATCAGGAAAGATTTCATCCCTCTGGGCAACAGACAACTCTCCTCCACTTTTCTTTGACCAGTTTATTTCTCAAGTACCAGGCAAGCAGGCATCCACCTCTTCTCTTGAGAGACTGTTCTGCAGCACATCCCTCTAAGGACAGGTCCAGTTCTCATTTGTCCAGGCACAAAATTCCACTGCCAGCTGTAAGCCACTGATGGATCACCCTGCAGGGGAAGGCTTCCTCCAGAGGACTGATTCGATCAGTGTGTTTGGGATTGGACTCATGCTAGCAGCACAGTTTGAAGACACTGGCAACAACACACAGCATCACGCTAATTACAGCTGTAATACATAGTTTCATCACACGGAAGAATGTGCTTATCTTAGGAAACCTCTTCTCTGCTCTGTACTAGCTTTATCAATATAAAAGGAATTTCATGTGATCATTACTAACTACAGAACCACATATTCCAAAACTAAACCCAAACCAAACAAAAAACCCCACAAGCCCACAGAATCCAAACTTCTGCTTTGTATTTTCCACAAATAAGGTAGAAGTGGCATAGTAAGTATCCCTCTTTATGTATACAAATTCTAAACATTCTTTTTCTGACAAAAAGCACAATGCCAAAAAACAGGGACAAACTCATGGAATACTCATGTTATTTTCAACAGGAAAATAAACAATCACCAAACCATTCATAACAGAGGTGTGAATTAGCTTTTTGGGCCAGATCTACAAGGATCTACTCATCTGAGTCTATACTTTTCATGATCCACTGCAGACAAGTATGGGCATTTTTCCACACAGCTTAATTTTGCTTAGAAAAAGTTCCACAATATAGAAATAAAAATTTCCATAATGGACTATACTTTTAATTCTACATCTTGACTTTCACAGAAGTTACCTTTTTCTATATTATAAGATGCTTAAAATCTCATCTGTTTGGCTTATGGCATTGTATGCCTTATACTGTTATACATTCATCAATAAATATATATGTGTGTTCCAGAAAATGTTACAGTGGATATTTCATTCACCATTATAAATATTGTTTCAATCTTCTTGAGCTCTTGGCCTGCCTGATACCTTACTGCAACGAATTCCACAGGTTATGTGCTGCATAAAGTCATACTCACAAGTGTCAAATCAATATCTTTTGCTTGAAACTCATTTCAAGTTAACACTGCATACACCTTCCCCCCCCACAATTAATGGTAACAAGTTTTATTAGATATCTGCCTTCTCTTTGGACCCAATTAAAACAGCTATTTCTTGAGAATTTCTCTATTATTTTCATATTCAGTTAGCCTTAGTGTAATCTGTAGAAAATAAATGAGAATTTTCAAATGTGTTGACCAACTTCTTAATTACAGAACAGCTTTATGATTTTGTTTAATAATGAAGAGTAAAATTCAATATGGGAAATAAAAAAGAAATAGGTGTAAAAGGGGAATAAATAAATCTGTTCTTTAAAAGAAATTAAACTAACTGACCTCTATTTATTATCATCAAATAACTGGATAAAAGTTTAGAATTGTAGTGTTCAAAAATTCTTAGGCTCTGCCTGATGACAGCTGGAAGTATGACAGAGCCTCTTGAAGCTACATTTCTGAAAACTGTCCTAAATGTAACATTTTTCTTTTAATTCAAAATAAGTCATTGACCAGAGGTTACAAAGTCTTTCAAGTATACATATACTATATATATATACATATACAATACCCACTAAATTACTCTGTCCTTGTAAAAGCAAAAGGCGTTATTCTTGACCTTTGTTTGCTAAACAATTTTTTCTTTTCTGGACCCTTGGTCCAGAAAAGTCCAGATCTCTTGGTCCAGATCTCACAACTGCAGTGCTGGGGGAAGGTGCTGTGCTCACTGCAGGGTTCAGGGCAGGGGTTCAGACACTCCCCCATCCACACAGCAACAACAGACCAGCTGCACATCAGCTGATATGGGCTGCTGCGTACTGAAAACCAGAATTTAAAGTTGACAAGGCAGCTAGCTCTCATCATGGCCGGCTCACATTCAGGCTGGAAAAAAGGAGCACAGAGTGATGTACATTACCGTCATCAACTCTCAGCTGTCTTCCAGCAGGTAGCCATTCAACCCATCTCCCCCATGCAAATACTTCAACACTAAAAAACTAGTTTGAGCATAGGCTCATTTTTCTCCTTCGCTGTTAACCCTCTAGTACAACTTGATTCAGTGCAGCTGTTAGCTGGTCCCACCACTGATTAAATCTTTTGGATGAAATTCATTTATAAAATATTAAAGTACTTTATAACAATTTTCAGAGCTGTAAAATTACCTAGTCTATACCACATACTCAAATTAAAACAGTAAATGATACAACAGTAAGTATGTACAACGACACTGTAAATATCAATGGCGTTTAAAAGAGGTGTCTGCACCGGTGTACGCTTCTACTGTTGAAGTATCTGACAAAGCAATATATGGTACTGATTAAATGCTATCTTCAGCTATAAAAGTGAAAAATCAATTGGACATTTGTGTAACTTAGCATTGTTTCAGAATCACAAATAGTTGGTGTTATGATTTTCTTGTTCTTCACGATAACTGCACTTAAAATACCAAACTAAATTCAGATTGTCTGTCTTTCTCATAATGATAAATAAAATTCAGTCTTTGTTATAATGACGGCTGTCAGGCCACACTCTGAAGCTGTTAAAGAGCTGGAATCAGAACTTGGTCTAACCTTTATCCCACAGTCACAATAAAATTTTCCATACTAAAGAGAAAGCTGTTTTGTGAAGACAAGATTTTTCTCCTTACGAGGTAAGCTTGTGACTGCAACAAAACCCAGTAAGACTTCAACTTCACTAAAAGCATCAGTGTTTTCTTTCCTGTAGCACGGCTCACCCTCATCTTACCTCTACACTCACAGAATGTCAATGCACTGACATCATGCAAAATCATACAAACTTTTCTCCCCCTCTCCTGTATGGGCAAAAGAGGGAGAGATATCCAAAATCCAACAGTAACGATTCAAGCCACATCACCTAGTACGCTCTGTGAATGCTGCCTGTTACTGGGCCATAACCACATGGCTCACAGAACAGTGAACACATTAGAAAAACACTCCTTCCAGAACGAATGCGCCAAAGGCAGCTCATCAAAAGCCTATGGACTGAAGCGGAATGTCTCACAAGAAGTCATTTCTGAATGAGTTCTCTGCTTACAACCTGTATCTGGAGCCCCATGGACTTTGTTCTGCATTCACTTCAACTCAAGGAGTTTCCTGCTTCAGTTTGAGGGTGGAGGAAATAGCAAAGTAAATTAACCTCTACTAAGCTAACAGACTCAAAACAAAAATATGATATGATCTCATTTTTTTTCATATCTAGTCTGATGATTACTTCAAGGGTTTTAATCTGTTTTTCTGTGGTAACAGATATTTCGTCACAGAGTCTGAGCACTACTGAGATCACTCAAATACTGGGCTTACACCAAAAATTAACTCTGGCTTATTTACCAATGCTGGTGTCCATGTTGGAAGTGCATGATGCTATGCAGCCCTAAAAGTCAATACCTACAGGGTGGTATATCTAACTATCTTAATTTTAATTGCTATCAGACTTTTACTCTTATTACTTACCTCAAACCCCAAGGTTTTTCAGTTACACTTTAAATTAAGTGATTCAGATAAGAAATTAATTGCAATATAATTACTTATAGTCAGTTAAATACTAATTGAAGGTCTCACTTGAAACTAAGTGCTACTGATTTTTCTCATGAAAAGGCAAACAAAAGACAAAGAAAGACAATGAAAAATATCAGGCTTTTTTTTTTTTTTAGCAGCCACTTTGTACGTTGCTCTGTGATCTTCTTGCTAAAAAGAACACTTCATATTTTCTCACAGAAGATGTCTACTCAAAGAGCACTGTGGATTAAAAGTAATGGGTATCTTAAAATTACCTCTAAGGCAACTAATTGCCCCGAAGAACTTCATGGAAATTAAACAGTAATATAAGTATGAGCTGTGAGAAGGAAAAAAGTGCAGTGAAGATCTTCCAATAAGCAAGCATATAGCATGTAATTTTCTCAGTGGAACATATTTTCTTAAATTTTCTTAATCAAACAGATATAAAGAAATAAATGTAGTATATTAATGGCATTGTACATGCTACCAACACAAAGACTGAAAATGAGTCATTTCACTTCCCTCAATTTTGCATTTGTACAAACTCACTTTTTACTAAAGACTTATTCCCAAAACACACTGGCATAGGAGAAAGCAGAATCTGAGTCTAGAATATTTAGTAATTTAAAAGGGTGTTATTATGCCTTTCCTTGAAAGTTTCAATTATTTGAATGGCCATAAAACAGCTCAAAACAGAGGGACACAAATCTGTCTTCTGACAACTATTCCCTTAATTATCATATATCATAAGGAATCCTCGATGTTCTCAATAGTGATGTAACTGAACAGTAAATTTCTCACATCGTTAAAGTGAGAGCAGGAGGAAAAGGGACAGTATTACCACTTGCAATACCTATGCATTCCTTTTACAGAAAAAAAGAGAGGCAAAATAAATTACTGTATTAAAGAGTTAAGATTATTTCCTTTGGCATCTCTGATGAAGTTATTCAAATTAATGACATTGTGCACCAAGTGTACCTCTGACAGCATTTGCCTTTTTCATCAATGATAAATATAAACTGTGTATCTTTGCCTTTGTATGTCAACCTAACAAGAAAGAATTATTATAAATAATAAAGAAACAAAATTACATCTGTTTTAATAGCACTTTTCCTGAATAGATATGAATACATTTTAAAAAATAGCTATAAAGATATTGTTACCGTTTTGACAGACACAAAAAACAAGACAATGAAGTGAAACAACTTAAGTGTTACTCAACAGACCAAGGATATATTCACCCAGATCTCAAGTATTCTGAGAATTAATCTAGCATACTACTCGCCAATTTACTTAATCACATCTGAGTGAAAGGACACTCTGGATTTATTGGCTCAGAAAGCCAAAGCTCTGGCATTGTGGCCCAGAAAGCAACAATATTTTTAGACTCGTAAGCCCTTGCTATTTCTCTTAAGTCTTTTTTTAAACTGAAAGCTCTTATTCACATTAAGAATACGAAATACAGACCTGCATCACTGCAGAATCTCATCTGGTTCAAAGTAATAAAGTACATTGCACCTCTACAGAGTTAATTGCCTGCTACATCTGGTATTTCTGATCTAATAAAAAGGCAAAAACAATTCCAAGACCAGTGTGCCTAATAACCAGTTTTCCCCTTTCAGCAGTCTCTTTCAGTCAGCTTTGATTTTGTGCACATTATTAAAGAAAAGACTTACTCCAACAGAAGGCACCTAGATTGGCTCTTGGGGCTTCATAAATGGGGAAGTTTTCTTTAGAGCTTCTTTCAGAGCTGACACAAATCCATAAGCTTTCAACAGATCAGGGTGCACACGTACATAAAATGGAGTATGAATCTGGATGAGCAGGCATCAGTGGCCTGCAGGAAACACCCAGCTGCTTACCTGTCCACACCAGCAATGTGCAGTGGAATGTCAGGGTTTCCAAAAGCACAGCTTAATTATCAAACAGAAAAAGGACAGGAAGCCTACACTACGTCAACATCAAAGGCCTTCTGCTGTTAAGGCAACACTGGATTTTCCCACACCAAAGATGAAGACGATCTGAAGCAAACAGAGTGTTATGCGGGAAGTAGTGCTGGGATGAGTGCTTGGCAGTATTCAGCACAGGTCTTGAAAAGAGCCACAAAAAACCTCCAAGTATGCTAGACTATCCGGGGGGGGGGCGGTGTGTGAGAATCTGCACATTAGCATGGTAGAGAACTTCAGAGGCTGTAATTTTTTCTCAAAGATACCTCTACATCCCTTTCTAGATACTTTTCATTTTCAGACTGCAATGGAATTCTAAAGTCTTATTCTATTTCTCCACTCATAAAAGACGGAGACCTACCATTTGTCTCCAAAAAAAAATCATTCTTGTTCCGTGTCAGCAATTTTCAAGTATTAAAAAAAGATTCTGACTGTAAGAAAGTGAATTTTCTTCCAGATATGTCCAATATCAAATGACTAAAATTTCTATTAGCATATTTTCCTAGCATCTTTCCCATCATATAAAGACAAAAAGCGTAATGGAGCAAACATAATGCAAAATTCTTCACAGTACACTGCTTTCCATGAAGCAGTATTTAAATGGTTTTAAAAACAAAGAATAATGAAATTGTCTTTTGCCCTCTTCCCTCCCACAATGCACTCCAGAAATAATCCAAAACAGAGATACTTGAAATTGTATAAAGCCCAAATGGAGACAGAAAAAAACCAAACACCAAAAAAAAAAACCATATTAAAAGTCTTCCTAGTCCTATATTCTCAGAATCACAGTTGTTGGGTGTTGCCTGGATACACCTCCAGTGCCATTTAAAAAACAGTGCCGTGTAAGGCACTGGCAAAAACCACCGGCTTGACTCTTCCATGCTCCTGACAAACGACATTGCCCACAGGACACTTTTGTTCCAGATCGCTACGTCCAGACACAGAGAGAGAAGCCCAAGCCGACTGAAAAACTTCATCAGGAACTCCTGGGGTCAGTCTCTGTCTTTGTTCAAGCAAGCCTTCAACATCCTCTAAGAAATAAAGTTCAGGTCTTTAGGATCTGGTTCTGCTCAGCACCTAACTTTAAATCCTGGAGTCACCAGGACCACAGTTACCTCAGGAAAGAGAAAAATTCTGCTTTCTTCACCTCTTGTCCTTGCAACTGGGGTTGGGGATCCCTGTAAAGGATTCAAAGAACACCCTACTCTTTTTTTTCAAACCCTCAACAGGTACCAGAACTATAAAAATTAATCTCAGCTTTCCCTTAAGTTGCTCTTTTCCCTCCTTCCAATGGGAAGTTGGAGAAAACCACTGATCGTGTTACGCCAAAATGCTTTGTCCTTTGTTCTATCAAAT
Source organism: Numenius arquata (assembly GCF_964106895.1). Taxonomy (NCBI): domain Eukaryota; kingdom Metazoa; phylum Chordata; class Aves; order Charadriiformes; family Scolopacidae; genus Numenius; species Numenius arquata. The sequence continues at coordinate 67,489 of NW_027414249.1, read as the reverse complement.
CCCTTGGAGCATTTATATGAATGTCTGGTCTCAAAATGGTGGAGGAACCAGAACCAAAGCAGCAGACAGAATCATAGGGAGTTTAAAACTGTGCCAAGTGCTGCCAGCCATGTACAAAATTACTTTTAAAAACTCAGTTAATTAAGTATTAGAATAATAGACCTTTTGTATTCATGTAACTCGATAACATTTTCATTTAAAATCTTTATTAAGCTTCCTTTGTGTTCATTTGCATTCAAAGATTTCAAAGAAAATGACAACGGCGATGTTTTGTCTAAATGATCCTCAACCATTATGACTTATTGTAGCCTCTCTTTCATGCATATGCTTACAATAAGACCAATTTCTGGGACAGTAATAAAAGAAATGGTAAGGGACTTACTCTCATTCTCTTGTGATATTTCTTCACATTTTTTTATAAGGACGAAAAAGTCCCAGTTTCTCTGAAGTGACACAAGTGCTCGCACACTCTGCAGTTTGCACCATACTGTCATTGCCCGATAGTTTATAACATTAGATAAGTTTCAGAGCTTTTTTGTTTTCTAAATCAGAGACACTGAGTGGCATAGGGCAGATTCTGGGAGTGAGTCTTTGAGAAAGTCTGAAGAGATCTGATACCTGGCCTTATGCGAGTGATTCAGTTCCCTGTACCATTTCATTAGTATTGAAAAAAACGCAAAGACAATATAAAATTTCTTGGTTTATCAATCTCTTAATTATTATGAGTAATATCACTCAAGACTAATTTTTAAGCTTCAGTTATATGTGTTTTGACTTATTTTTGTTTGTTTGTTTTGCTCGCTTGAGCTAGTGTAACTATGCTGGGCAAACGTTCACTTTCCTTTAAAGCCATTTAAGTTGTTCTGTTAAAACCATTAAGATGGATATTTAGCAATTACAGTATGAAACTGGTTTATACTAATAGAGCTTCATTATAGCAGACAGATGAGGAATAGACAGGCAAATTCCACTTTCGATTATACCTTTCTCACTTAGTTTCTTAAGCAAATTGCACAGAATGTTAAGGTTTTCATTAAATAGTTTATACCAGATATTTAAAATTATGGAACTAAGCTGAGGTAAATTCAGCTGAAAAAGAAAATAATTTACATAAACTGTTCTCACATTTCTGTTCTGTACAGTTGTCTACACATAGAAAGCTTATTGCCAGGATATACCATATTTTGCTATTGAAAAATGCCAAAACCTAATCAATAAATTATAAACTTAAGGCTTGGGGTACTGAAAACTTTCTGAAGTACCCAGCTCTAGAACTCACCCTCTGGCTCACTGAGGTCTGTTCCTTGTAGATACTGAACCCAGAACATGAACCCAAACACATCTTGTATGCACCGTAACCCTCAAAAGACCTCACAGCATGCTTAAATATTAAGGCACTCTTAATATTTAGTTGCTTCTTTCCCCTCCAGGTTTGACTTAAGGAGGGTGGGGTGGCGGTGTGTGGAACAAAGCAAAAAAACCTAACAGGACAATTATGAATAAGAAGCCTGGTCTTCCTCAAGTTGCTCTTACTTCTCTGTCCTTCATACAAATTTCTGAGCAAGTGCTTATGCTCTTAGCTTAGACACAGCAAACATCACAAGCTAACTAACTACACAGTACAGTTTCAGGCATGTTCAAAAGACCATAACTTATATCCCCACTACAAGGAGCTGCACTCACTGAGCTGTACTGCCTTTGGTGTAAATATTCCAAAAGTACATTTGACTGTTCGCTACTCCCTGTCAGAATCAGTACTGAACTTCTGTCGTAGTTTAATCCCTGCAAGCAGCTCAGCCCCATCCGGCCACCCACTGACTCCCGCCTAGAGGGATGGGAAAGAGAATCAGAAGGGTAAAAGTGAGAAAGCTCGTGAGTTGAGATGCAGATAATTTAATACGTAATACAAAGCTGTGCACGTAAGCAAAGCAAAACAAGGAATTCATTCACTGCTTCCCATCGGCAGGCAGGTGTTCAGCCATCTCCAGGAAAGCCGGGCTCCATAACACGTAACAGTTACTTGGGAAGACAAACACCATAACTCTGAACATCTCCCTCTTCCTTCTCCCCACCGCCAGCTTTTATTGCTGTGCAGGCCACCATATGGTCTAGGATATCCCTTTGGCTAGTCAGCTGTCCCAGTTGTGGCCTCTGCCAGCTTTTTGCCCACCCCTCGCATACTCCCTGGAAGGAACGGGTGAGAAGCAGAAAAGGCCTTCGCGCTACTTAAGCACTGTGGAGCAGTAACTAAAATCATCCCTGTGTTATCAACATTGTTTTCATCAAAAATCCAAAACATAGCACCATACTAGCTACTGTGAAGAAAATTAACGCTATCTCAGTCAAAATCAGTACAACTTCAAATCTCCTAGCTTCTCTGTCCAGCTTAGAATACAGTGGCACTTCTACGACTAGCCCCTATGGCCTTCTGGCCATACTTTTCACTACTACTGTTTGTGGTTTGTTGGGTTTTTTTTTTCTTTCATGCAGTAAAAGAGAAAGATTCCTTAGATATAAATATTGCAGCATCCTGCGTTTGATGGCTAAATTTGGGTTACAGATTGGCAGTAGAAAATCTTGGAAGAAAAGATAACGCTTACGAGATTTGAGAGATTTGAGAGCTCTAAGCCTGGAAGCACCATTGTTACTATCGCCCACCTGAAATTGGGCTCAGCTCCACTACAGCCTGCAGTGATGTCGAAAGGTGTATGACTCTAGCAGTTACACAATTTTCAGCAGCACTTGCCTTTGTAGTGCAGCACACCAGAAGAGCAGCAGAGAAAATGGAGGGGACATGGACATGAGCAAAGCACTGGCCTCTGTCTCCTGAAGCTGCTGCTAGGACTCGGCCCTGGCGCTGATGACCCAGGCTGAGACCTCTTTTTCCTCCCCAGGACCTGCTGTGCTCTTCGGAGGGGCTGTGACTGCGGGGTGAGCGCCCAGAGCTCTGCATCACCCTGTGGTGGGCAATACTGTGGGGCCAGCCCAGACTGGGGGGCTCTGCTGGTCTTGGCTGGGCTGGGGAGAGAGCAGGGGAGGTGGGGAGAGCTGGGGAGGGGATGGACCAGGCAGAAAAGTGTCTTGAGAGCCAGACCCCGTGTAGAGCTCAGCTGTGTGCGGGTGCAGGGTGAGGACACACAGTGGGGTGCTCACGGGGCACAGCCAGGTGACAGTTTCCCTATCATATGAGCACCTCCTGCCAGCACTCCTCCTCCTGGGCCGAGCACCCTGTATCCCCCAGTCTGCCCAGTGGCCCGTGCGCTCCCATGGTGTCGTGGTTTCGGCCTAATTTACCAAAACCAGACCGACAGATGGCCCTTCCTCCCCCTTCTCCCCCCCCCAAAAGAGGAGAGAGGAGGAGAAAGAGATAAGGAGATTTAGAAGTTTAGAATGAACTAAACTACTTTAATGAAGAATTAATATTAAAATAAAAATAAAGAAGAAAATAATGAAATAGATACAATATATACAAAACCGTATCAAGCTCCCAGGATGACAGTCACGTCACCGGCAGGCACTGGGGAAGTCCCAGACTGGACTCAGTGACGAATGGGAACTGGATTCCGGCTCTGGAGTCAGGAACACACGGATCGGGATCAAAGGCAGATGAACAGACAGAGTCCTCTCTGGACGTCGGCCATCGCAAGAAGGGGGCTGACCCTTTGATCCCTCAGCTTTTATACTGAGCATGGGGCAGGTGGGATGGAATACCCCAGTTGGTCAGGTTTGGGTCACCTGTCCTGTCCGCTCCTCCCCACTGATGTGACCCCTCTATGTTTTTTCCGTTTCCAACCCTCTAAGGGGGCAAATAACGAAATTGGCTGACCTTGGTTGTTATAGCAATAAGTATAAGCGAGGGCCTCCCTGCACACCGTTCCTTGACATGGAGCACAATCATTGGTCTTATCATTCTGAGAATGAGCAGTTTTCTCCACAATATGCCGTTAATTTCAGAGAGTTAGAGGAGGCCTAGCTAGGATGTAAAGTTACAGAACAGAAAATTGGTTTGGTTTTATTTCAAACCAGGACACATTGGCCAGCGCTGCCTCCCAAGAGAAGTCCACCCTCCTCCACTTCTGCTCCCCCACAGGGCTGTAGAAGGAGGAAGTGCAGTACTTTGCAGGCTCAGTAACTCGTTGGCAAGGGCTATCCGTGACAGGGATGCAGCTTTCACAAGTATTTTGTGCTGCATGAGAGGGAACCACCCCAGAGCCCGCAGGCAAAAGGCTCACGTGCTGAGTAAAGCTGGGATTTATTGACAGCAGTTTTGTTTTCTGTCTTGTGTCCCCTTTGACAAAAGAGACCCCCGACTTGCAGAGGTGCAGCAAAGTCTCCTTGTTGTGGGAGTGTTTCGGCCAGACTCCCTGCCAAGCCAAAAAGCAGTGTTTCCCAGGTCACTGCCTGGGGACGAGCCTGGGTCGCTCAGTTTTGCTCTGCTGGGTCCCCGCGGGTGTCACAGCCGGTGCCGCAGGGGGCGGGGCTTGGAGGAGGGGCGGTGCCCAGGGGCGTGGCTGCGATGGGGAGGCCACTGTGAGGTCACAGAGCCGCGCTGTGAGGTCACAGAGAGACGTTGGGAGGTGTCCTGGTGTGCACTGCTGTGCCGCGGGCAGCGCTGCGGCAGTGCCAGCAGCGGCAGCAGCGGCAGCAGCAGTTGCAGCAGTGCTGGCAGCGGCGGCAGCGGCAGTGCCAGCAGCAGCAGCAGCGGCGGCAGCAGTTGCAGCAGTGCCGGCAGCGGCAGCAGCAGTTGCAGCAGTGCCGGCAGCGGCAGCAGCGGCAGCAGCGGCAGTGCCGGCAGCAGCAGCGCCAGCAGCAGCAGCGGCAGTAGTGCCAGCGGCAGCAGCAGAGCCAGCAGCAGCGCAGCATAGGCAGCAGCATGGTGCAGGTGCAGGGGGCGGTGACCCCCTCCCGCCTCCTTATCCTCCTCCTGGTGCTCCTGCCAGCCCAAGAGGCCTGGGCTGCTCCGTGGATAGCGCGGGAATTAGGTAGGTGGGCAGGTCATCACCCAGCCCTGGCAGCGTGGCGCAGCACCCACCGCACCTCGGGGTGACAGCGGGGCTGGGGTCGTGGTGGGGCAGGGCCAGGAGAGCGCGGCGGAGCCGGGTGAGCCATGGCCGGCTCTGCAGAGGCCGGGAGGCAGATGCCTCACAGGGTGGTGGAGGGGGCCGTGGCTGCTGTGGGGGCATTTTCCAGGCGAACAGTGGGGCCAGGAGCAGCGCCACGGGGCGAGAAACCGTCCCTAAAGTCGTCCCTGTGCCTCCCTGCCCCGGAGCAGCCTTCCCCCACCCTGCAGGTCTGGGCCAGAGCGGCACCACAGGAGCTTTTTCCCCAGTCTGGTCACAGCCATGCCCGGGGCCATGGCTCTGCTGCTCCCCGGCTGGATCTCAGCCTTCAGCCTCGGGGACCTGTGTCTGTGGGAGGTGTCTGCTCGAGCCCTGCAGTGCTCTGCTGGGGCGAATCCAGGCCCCATGGGACACAGAGCCCCGGCCCACAGCCTGGGAGCAGACGTGGACACACCGGTGCAGGCTCCCACTGGCCAGTGGGCTCTTCTCCACGAGAGGTGTGAATGGTCATTGTTTCCCCTGGTGCTTCCCGTGGGCTTCTTTGTGCACAGTAGAGATCTCCCAGGAGGGTTCCCCGAGGGGCCATACGTTTGTCCATCCCATTCTTGAGGATGGACGTGCACTTGGCCTGGAAACAGTATTTTGAGAGCCCCAGGCGCCAGCCAACAGGTCAGCCAGGCCCCTCTGCAGCTTTGGAAATCTCCACCCACGTCTGGGTCCCACGTCATGACCTGACCCCCTCCAGTCACTGCAGGTCACTGAGAAAGAAGTAGATCACAACATCTAATGGAAACGTGCTTCATTACAGCTGTAGCCGACGGCCACCCGACTTCTCGGCCGCATCTTGTGCAGGAGCCTCAGGGCGATCCCACAGGTTTGTCGCTTGAATGAGTGAGCGTTTCGGTTTTAATAGTCTGTTGATGGCAAGTGTGACTTAGTATGGTCTTGGCCGATGCCCAGGCATGCAGAAGAGCCGAGAGGGAGCGGGTCAGGCTCAGTGATGTGCCCCGGGTCACTCTGCCTTGCAAAGAGTTCTTTCCCAGCCTCTCCGACCCTGCGCTGCTTCCAGTGCCTGCTGCGAAGCCAGCGGGCTTGTTGGGATTGAGTTTGGAGCTGGTGTGAGCTCCAGGGAGTCCTTTCTCCCAACAGCTCCGGGCATGCTTTGGTTTAGACGGGCATGGTCCAGTGACTGTGCACGATTCTCCTGCATGGAAGGGACAGACGCGTGCCACGGGTGAAGCCCGTGTTGGAACTGCAGTCGCTGCCGTTCAGATCGGAAGAAGCCTCTTGAAATATTTCACGGGAGCTGCTCTGTTCTGATTGTTTCCAGACGTGGCTGGAGGCCATGGATACCCAGCTTCCCAGGCTGACGCTCAGGGAGATGGCATGGGTACATCGTGGCTTTTTAGGTCCAGCTCAAAGCCCGGATGGGAGCGAGGAATCTCTTGCGGGTCTATATTCTACAGAACACAGGCCTGCATCCTGTGTGCCCTGCCATTACGTGGTCCCCTGACGTGTTCTGCTGTTCAGTTATGGGGGTGTATATGCCAAGGCATGACGGAAACTTCTCGTGGGTCTTTGGTTGCAGACGTGGGTACAGAGAGGGCTTCTCCAGCTTCTCAGCTGGAGCTCCCCTGGCGTCGCAGGGGCGAGTACTCAGTTTTGACTGACTTCCCAGATGAAGCGCTCGTTTTCAGTATTTGATTTGTGAGAAATTTAACTTGCTGCTTTCCGTTAAGGTCCTCAAAGAGCAAAGAATAAAGCTGAAAGAAGAAAGTCTTCTCATCGGTCGTCAGAATTCCTAAAGGAGCTGCTGAAGGAATTGCAGAAGGCAGCACATGGTGGGCATATATCACTCTTAACCAGAAGGCTGGGGAAGCTGAGGTTTTAGATGCCTGTATGGACAAGCCGTAGCCTCCACAGCAGGAAGGGATGGATCGGAGCCTCCCCGCGGTGACGCTCCGTTTCACGCCTTGCAGGCACTGGCGAGCTGCGGACAGAGACAGTCCAGAGTCCCTGCTGCCAGTTGTGCTCCAAGCTGAGTCCCCGGGAGAGCTGCCGCCCCAGTTAGAGCCTTACTCCTCAGAGCTGTTCTGGGCAGACGTTGGTGTCCAGCTGGCAGGAGCCGGCGGCGCTCACGCCTTGAGTGCGTGAGGCACTTGCCGAGGAGCTGATTGCAGAGAAGCCGTGAGAGGGCCAGCACCCTGCCAGTCACCAGAGGGGAGAGTGCCCTTGGGTGGCCAAGAGGATGCGCGGGCAGCTTGGGGTCGCTGGGACCGGCAGACTTTGCCTGAGCTGCAGACATGCCCTGGCCAGGATGGGAGCAGCCCCAGCTTCACAGCCTGCTCCAGCCCCATTGTCCTCCTTGATGTCTGAGGACTCTGGGTGACACCTTACGGTCAGGGACAGGTGAAAGCTGGACACCTAACGTGAAGGCAGCTCAAATGAAGGGCTGTGAAGTCCATCTCGGGGTGGGGGGGTTAGCTTTCTGTTCCCAATTGCATTTTAGGTAACTTGGGTGTGGTTTCCCACTTCTTTTGGGGGACTGCGGGCTCTTGTGTGCACTGGTAAACTGAAAAGTGTCTAGCGCTTAAATTTTTCTCCATGAAGGACATGTTGTTTGGAGCAGTGACGAGGTGCACCCCCAAATTGCCAGGCTTTGTTTCTAAGCGTTATTCATGTCTTTTGAGAAGTATTGCCTCCTGAAGATACCATGTTCCTGATGAGGAGCCGTTAACTTCTAATTAAACCAACCTTCTTTCTCTCGACAGTGACGGACGAGAAGGCGCTTCAGGAAGGAGGCGGTCAGGCAGTGCCCGTCTCTGATGAAGAAATGAGGGCAACTCAATCAACAGGCGTGCCAGGTAATTGCTGTCCCGCGGTCATCCAGCCTCCTGAATCGCAATCACTGGGTGTCTGCAGGCTCTTCCCCTGGTGCTTCTACTGCACGGGGTGTCAGCAGCCAAACTATTAGCACAAAGCAATGGTACCGAGTTAGCACAGAGCACAATTAGTACGGAGAACGGCTCTCTGAGGTTGACTGTCCCCTCTGGTCTGTGGAGGTGATGGCCAGCAGTGTGCCAGAGAGACGCTCACGCGTAACCCGCTGTGGATGCGGGGAGATGCTCACCGCCCACCACAGCCAGTTCACCAGAGTTTCAGGACTTTGCCCTTTTGGGAACGAGGCTGCCTGAACCACGCTCAGCAGATGATGGGAAACAGGACTTTAAATGGAACGTACCTCCCGCAACACCTGCATCCCACATCTGGCCTTTCACCCGAGGCACAACAGCAGGGGATCCCTCCTGTGAACTGGGGTCCAAAAGGATGCACTGACAGATGGGGCACGGCGTAGAGGGACCCCGCACCGTCATTCTGCACCCTTTGTGCCTGAGCCACGCTGAGTCTTTCCCTTCCTCTGGTTTTTGGCAGTGCGGTCCGAGCCCGGGGAAGCCCGCCACGCCAGGACGGATGACTTTTTTCCACTGAGTGCAGGTACTGAGCAGTCTTGCAGGGGACCAGAAGTGGGAGGCAAGTCCTGAAAATGAGGGGCACGCAAGCTGTGCCCACGCTGGAGAAAAGGCAAAGAGGGAGAGAGAGTTTGGGGTGTCTCGCGAGAGGGCCTGACTCCGTCCGTCCCCTGCGGCTGTGGGTCCTTGGCTGAGGAGGGAGAGCTGGGGGTGGGAGGAGAAAGAGGCTCCAGAGTGCATTGGTCTGCAATGGCTTTGGGAGTTCCCTTTGCTTCTACCAAAACCACGGAAACGTGGCAGCCCCAGGATGTTCCCTCGCTCGGAGATGCTAACAAAGTGAGAGAGAACATTTGCTGGCCATATGGGACCTCCTGTGAGATCAGCAGTAGCACGCAGGACACACTAACGTACAGACCTGTTCCTCCAGGTGTGGATGGCACGAGAAACCTAAATGCCGCGGATCCTAAAGATTTCCAGAAGTATTGCACAGAAGGCGCCATGGCGATCTTAGGCTCCGTGCTGTTTGGGATGGGATTGTGTGGTGGGATCTGCCTGTGGAGGCAGAGAAAAAAGTAAGTTGTTGCGGGGGGGAGGTGCCAAACATCTCTATTGGGTGGCTGCTCTTAGCCGTGAAGCATGTAGAGTTCGGGTATTCTGGAGTGCCGAGTTAGGTCCTTGGCCACCCTCTGTCAGGTGATGCCATCAGTCCCAGACACTCCCTTTGGCCAAGGTGTCCCAGCAACGCAGAGCGTGGCGAGGAGCCTTCCCAGCTATGGGCCTCGCTTTGGAGAACGAGAGTCAGTCTGTCCCATCTGCACCCCAACACTGCCAGCGTGCGTGTTCTCAGCAGCGGCAGGGCTCTTGTCCCTGCTGCGGTGTGTATCTCTTCAGATCCCTCCTCTGAAGAGGGGATGGAGAGCACCTCAGCAAACAGGGAGCCGAGGGCTGTCCCCTTGTGTGGCCAGGCCTGGGCAGGGGAGCCGAGTGCTGGTCTTTGCACTCCACAGTGCACAGTGGTCTCTCTCCACAGGCGCCTGGCCAAAGCTTCAGGAGCCCAGCGCAGCTCCCACAGCCACCCCTCGCGCCCAGACAGCCGCACCGCCCGTGCCAGCACCTCTGGGAGCCGGACCCAACACCAGCAGCCGTCGCCTGCGCCTGGAAAAGCGGCCACGGAGAGCCAGGAAGCAGCCCCCGCCAGCCCGGACAGCCGCCCGGCCTTCCCGCCCCCACCCCCGCCTCCCCCCCTGCCCACCTCGGCCAGCCGGCCCTTGGGGACCAGCCCAGCGCCCTCCAGCCCCCGCAGAAAGTGAGCCCCCCTCCTGCCCCCCAAGCCCGGCGCCCTCATTGATACCTAAAGCAGACTTTATGTCTTCCGTCAATGGTTAAAGTGTAGGGAATGTTCTTTTAGAGAAGAAATGTAGCTGTTTTAGGAACCATCCTAAATGGTTTCAAGGACTTAGTAAGATAAGAAAGGATGTATGTGGCCTTGAGAACACGGTGGCCTAAGACAAGGATGCAATAAATACGGACTTTGTTTGACAAACAGATGGTAGCAGGAAGATCATTCATTTTGATACAAGTTTTTACGCAAGTTAGTAATATTAGTTGTAGTATAGTTTTTACATAAGATTTAATTTGTGGCGCCTTCGTGACCCTTTGTACTACAGTTATGCTGGGAACTAGTGCCCCCAAAGTGCAAGACCCTGTCCAGTTTGGGGGTAAAATCTTCTGGCCCCAGTTCCACACGTCCATTTCTCCCCGTATCCTCATTTCCCCTGGTAATCCAGGCGTCTGGTATGGCCTTCCAGCCATGAGCTCGTAGGGGCTAAGACGTTGTCTGCCCCTGGGCTGAACCCTCATTCTTACTAAAGCCAGAGGGAAAGCTTGAGTCCAGTTCACAGGGGTTTCCTGACACATTTTGCTCAGTTGTGTTTTAAGCGTGTGATTCCTCCTTTCCACTTTCCCACTAGACTGAGGTCGATAGGGTTCATAGAATCGCCTGGGTTGGAAGGGACCTTTCAGATCATCGAGTCCAACCATCTGGCAAAACACTGGCAAAAGCCACCACAAAACCGTATCTCTAGGCACTGTGTCTACCCAGCTTTTCAATACCTCCAGGGGTGGTGACTCAACCACTTCCTTGTGCAGCCTGTTCCAATGCTATGCTTAATAACCCTTTCCGTGTAAAAATTTTTCCTAATATCCAGTTTAAACCTCCCCTGGCGCAACTTAGGGCTGTTTCCTTTTGTCCTGTTCCTCGGGAGAAGAGACCGACCCCCCCTGGCTACACCCTCCTTTGAGGGAGCTGTAGAGAGCGCAAAGGTCTCCTCTCAGCCTCCTTTTCTCCTCCAGCCCCAGCCCCCTGAGCCTCTCCTCATAAGATTTTTAGTGGAACTCATGAACTAATTTAGTATCTCCAGTTCCATAGGGTGTAAAAACAGCCTTCAAGTCTTTTTCCTCTTGCACCAACAACGCTTATTGTAGCTTTACTCAAGGGTCCCTCACAGCCAGCCATGACAGTGTGTGGCCCCGCTGTCAGTCTTCCCCAGCTCCCACCCCCCAGCTCCCTCTGCAAGGCCTCTGGTCCCTCCAGGGGGTCACCAGCACCTCCCAGCTCGGTATGGCCAGCAAATGTGGGTGTTGGGGGGCCAAGTGGGAGCTCTGTCTCCTGGAGGACACCCCAACCTCCCTCCTGTCCCTGGGCCATGCCCGGCCCTTGGCCTCCTGCTCCCTCAGCTTTGTGAGGGCCCCCAAGCCGAAGGAGAGCCGCTTGGGAAAGCTTTGGGGGGACCCAGTCAAAGCTCTGTCTTCTGGGGGATGCCCCAACCTCTCCCCAATCCCAGGAGACGGAGGGTTGGGGTCGTCTTTGGTTTTTTTAGCCTTTTCCTCCCCGAAGGGATGGGGCCCTTCTGGGGGCCTGCCGAGCTCCTGCCCTTAAGAAGGACCAGGCCCCGCGCACAGGGACGGGCCAGGGGACAGTTTTGGTGCCACCTCTCCTGGGTTGAGCGACACAGGACTAACTTCTCTTCTAATGCTTGGGAAAACTGCACGTGTAGGAGGCTCTGGTCTCTGACCGTGTGAAAATATTCCCTTCGTAGCCAGCCAGGCTCTGTGGGATTCAAGGTCTCGGTGTTTTCGAGGCTCTCCGGGACCCGGGCACTTGACCCAGGCTGCCAACAGGATTGTTTCATGCCATGAACGCCACATTCAGTATGAATTAGGAAGTTTGCTGTGCAGTTCTCTCTCTCCCTCGATGGTGGTGGGCCCAGAGAACTCCTTGCCCCGGTGCCGGAGCCCTGAGCCCTTCCCTTCCTCCCGAAGCCGCAGCGCTCACAGGGTCCCACATTTGCTGTCCCTGCTGGGAGTGCACGGCTTCTGCTGGGGGAACGGGCTGGGGACAGGCCTTGTCTGTCTTACATTGTATTGGGACCAATGCTGGTTCTTTGGTATTACTGTTAGTTATTTAGTCTTATCCTATTAAATCTATCTACATTTCAACTTTAGAGTTTCCTTGCTTTCCCCGACTCCCCTTTCTGGGTGGGGAAGGGTCACTGCGTGAGAGAATAATTGTCTAAACGACAATACATTGTTATGGGGTTTCTCCAACCATAACCCCACCGTAGCCGCCCTGGCCGGCAAAGGGCCCAGAGAAAGGGGCAGAGCCCCGACTCCACCGCAGAGCCGGGGGTACCAGGCTCATCCCCCAGCGCAGCAGGAGCTTTGCTTCACAAGTTCCAGTTCTCCTGACCCTGCTCTGCACGGGCTGCTCGGCCCCAGGGGCTGGGCTGGGGGGTTTAGGGCTGAAGAGGTGGGCTTGCTCCGAGTCCTGCCGAAGGGGCAGAGAGCTGCTCATTCCCGGGTTGAGTGTCCCCTTGTTGTCCCAGAGCATGGTCATTTACCCGCTGTGCAGACACCAATATACACACACAGTAGAGGTATTATCTATTTATTTCATTTCTGCAGAGATGGGTGCCGGCTGGGAAACCACAGAGCTAGCACACCCAACCAAAAACTCTTAGGAATATTGATATGGTTCAAAACACAGAAACGTGGTTTCACCGGGCCTTGTGAACTTTTTACAGCTCTTTATTCTTACCTAGTGAGAGATTCTACCCTCTAAAATGTATGTTACTTTTTTTAAAGTACATTCTGTCTTCTTAAAGTACATCGTTCCCCGCCTTTGAGACATTCCCCCCTGTAGTTCTCCTGTCTCACTCTTTCTGTTCAGCACCATTACACAGTTCCCAGCACTTGCCTCTGGAATCACTTTCTTAGTACAACTCAAAGAAATGCAAATCATGATTAGGGAAACTAAGCAATGTCACACCTATAACTTTCATCTTAATAACCTTAGACTAGCAATACTTTCCAATAATGTAAGAGTAACAATATAGCAGGTAACAGGTACAGTTCATCAGGAGCCTCTGGTTATTTGGAGTTTAAGCTCTCCTGTGGCTGTAGAGGTCCATTTGTCCTGGTCTCGCTCTGGTGCCACCTTTCCTCCAGTGTAATGGACCCAAGAGTCAATCCTATTTACCTTTCCTGCAGTGTAGGTCTTTAGCAGCACCGTGTAAGGTCCTCTCCATCTCTCTTTCAGGGTTCATCTTTCCAGGTTCATACGTAGACTGGAGTGTCCAAGGCAAGCGGGGTCCTCTGGTTCAGGTACCTTGTGCAGGGAGGATAAACTCTGCGAGAGAGAAATCAAATACTCTTTAGCTGCAGCCTGTCCTCTTACACGCACTTGATCTCCTTTGTAGGGAACTAATTGGGTGGCTATGGTTTCCCATACAGAATCTCAAAGGGACTCACACCCTCCCTGACGCTGGGTGTAATTCGTACCCTCATTAGTGCTATGGCGAGAACACCTACCCGTTTCATTTGGGTTTCCTGACACACCTTGGAAATCTGTCTTTTTAGGGTTTGGTTCTTTCGTTCTGCTTTGCCGCGAGACTGTGGCCTCCAAGGGGTATGGAAATCCCATTTAAAGTCTAGAAATTTGGAAACTCCCTGCACTCCTTTTGCAATCAAATGGGGTCCATTATCAGAGGAAATACCTTCTGGGACACCAAACCTAGGGATGATTTCTTTCAATACGGTTCGAATTACTTCCCTTGCTTTGTTGGTACGGCAGGGGAAAGGCTCTGGCCAACCAGAAAAGGTGTCTACCGTTACCAACAGATAATGATAAAGGTTACACCTTGGCAATTCTGAAAAACCTAGTTGCCAGTATTCCCCAGGAGCTACCCCTTGTTTTAAAACTCCTCCTGTGATCTTCTTGGCAATTTTGGGGTTATTTGCGCAACAAAAGCGTGCACTTTGGGCTATGATGGCTGCTGAGCTTTGCATTCTTGGTCCAATGGTGCATCTTCTGGCAGTTAACACCAATGCGTCAGCTCCTGTGGGTGTTTCTTGGTGCAGTCTCTTGAGTAGAACTTTCATCACCTTTTCCGAGATCAATATGTTCTTTCAGTGGTGTTAACTCACCGTCCCTGATCATTTTTAAACCAATCTAATTGTCTGCCAATTGATCTTCCTTCTCAGTGTATTGTGGGGGTGACAATTCTAAAGGAGGTCCTGGAATTAGTGCTCCTTCAAATTTTGATTCCTTTAGCGGTGCTTCTTTTGGTAACTGGTCTGCTTTGCTCTGTGGTTTCCCTCTGCAATCGATCCCGATCCCGGGCAGAGGCGGGATGGGGAGTCGTCGGGGCCCGGCCGCGCTTCTCCTCACCCCGGGGAAGGCTGCCCGGGCGGGGGTCGGGCTCTGGGGTGCCCGGGCGGGGGGCTGGGGTGCCGGGCTGGGGAGGGGCCGTTCCCTGGGGTGTGGAGGTGGGGGGTGATGCGGGGTCCCCTCTCTCTCTCCCTCCCGGATGCCTCGGTGCTGGGCGTCTGTCCCCGCTGGGTGCCGGCTGCCGGGGCTCAGCTGGCCGTGCCCCCCCTGCCTGTCCTGCCCCAAACCCTAATATGGGGTTTATATGGTGGTATGAATATATGTTTCTGGTCAGTGCCAAGGAATGGAGTGCAGAGAGGCTCTTGCTTATACCTATTGCTGTCACGACCAAGGTCGGCTGACTTTGTTATTTACCCCGTTGGAGGGTCGGGAACGGAAAAGCTGTGGCAAAGGTTAATAAGAGGTGGGGAAAGAACGGGGGTCCTAAACTTACTGCCTTCTCTCCTGACCCCCCTTCCCTGCTCCCTGGAAACAGGGAAGGCAAAAATCCAGGAGAAGCCCTTCCCTCCCCAGGACAGCCAGTCTTGGTTGGACCCTTTTTGGGGACAGGACACAATAGCCATGGGCCTGCTCCATAAAGCAAATTAGACAAAACCACACACAAGGGACAGATGCTCCCCCCGATACAAGACCAACACCCCCACAGAGCCCTTTGGTAAATTGCCGATTCTGCAGGAGCCGGGGGGAGACCCGGGATGGAGAGGAGCGAGCGCCCCTGGGGACAGAGCCGGCTCCTCCGGCACCGGCTGTTCTCGCGCTCTCTGCAGCCCAAGCTCAGCGCATGCCACAGCGCTGCCCAGCCCGGCCCGAGTCCTTACGGCACCGGGAAGCTTCGCTTCCCCCGAGCCCGGCCAAGCTCCGGCCAGCGGCTCGGGGCGGGGGGGGACGGGACGGCGGGCGGCGCGGCTCCCGGGGGGGGGCCTCCCTCCGAGGGCTCCGCCGCCGAGTCCCCTCTGCGGGCGGCGCGGGCGGCCCGGGCACCCCGGCCCCGCCACCGCGGCCCGGCCCGGCCCGGCCCCGGGCAGCTCCCCCCGGGCAGGCGCCCCCGCTCCTCACCTTCGCCTGCAGCTTCCGCACCAGCACGGCTCGCCGGGGCCGCGCCTCCTGCCAGCTCTGCCGCCGGCGCTGCAGGGAGCCCGGGCCCGGCGCCGCCATGCCCCCGCTCGCCAGCCGGGCTCCGCCGCCTGCCCCGGCGGACCGCGGCCCGGCGCCTGCCGGGGCGGGCGGAGCGGCTGCCCCTGCCCGCCGGGCGCCGCCGGGAGCCGCGGGGCGGGAGGGCCGGGCTCGCTCGGGGCCGCTCCGCGGCGGCGCTGCCCTCGGGGCTGCCGCGGGGCAGAGGCCGCCCCGGCCGCGGGTGGCTCCGGCAGCTCCGCTCGGAGACCGGCCCCGGCCCCGGCCCCGGCCCCGGCGAAGGTTGGGGGCGGGAGGGGGGAGCGGGGGGAACCGGTCCCCGCCAGCGGGGGGTCCCCCGGGGGGGAAGGCGAGAGCCGGGGCCGCGGGGACGGGCCGCCGCCCGGGGGAGGCAGCGGCCCCGCCGGAGTGGCTCCGGCCACTTTCTGCACAAGCTGTTACCGCTTTCCTTTGAACATGGGGAGTTTTCCCTCTCTGCAGCCCCATGGGATGGGGGGTGATGGGCACAGGGACACTTTGGGGCTCCCTGTAGGGCTGCCCACCTGCTCTGCATTCCCTGCCCAGTCAAATGGGTCCCCTTCTTGCTCTCTCGCCTCAGGGGACACTAAACCCAGGAATTAGAGCTCTGCAACGCGTTTTGGGGGGTTTTGCCACAGTTTTTCCATCTGCAGGTTCCCAAGGCCAGGCCTGCATCCTGAGAACACATCCCAGGTGACAGGGACACTCTCCAAGTTACCCCATTGGAGCACCTGAACGGAGGAAATTTCCCAATTTACAAACGGTGCCCAGGGTTTAGGGGCTGCAGCCCCACTTGTCTTCTCCTCCTCTCTTGCATTATTTTGTTGAGAAGTCGTCCGGGCAAGAGGAAGATTTAAACATTTATTAGCAAACTTCAGTCGTTTACACCTTCATTTCTGACAAAACAGAACTACAATAAAGAGAACTCTTGGATTACAAAAATATATAATAATAACCCTAAATTTATGTGCGTAATTAAAAAAGAAACCATATCTAAAGTTCTTTAACATTCCTTTTTCAATGTTAGCTCTACCTTCAGCTACACCAACATCTTACTGATGGTTCATCACCCCAGTGACTTCATTAAAGCATTCAGTTGCTCTTGTCCCGTTCCAAAATAACGTTGAGAAGAGAGCAACCCCTGAGCAATGGGTGAACAAGAACAACTTGGAGCAAACCCACCCTGCCACGCAGCTGCCCCCTCCCCACTTTGCTGGTGTGGCCACTGACGGGGAGGGGGACGATTTCTGGAGGTGACTTAGAAACTAAAGTTGTAGTCCCATTTTAAGGAAAGGGACAGTGTTGAAGGGCCTTCCCAGGTGCAGTGGAGCTGAGGTGCAGGGAATGGATCCCACCGTGGCTCCCCAGGCTCCATCACCTGCAATCTCAGAGTCAGCAGGTTCTAAGGAGGAAAAGAAACAGTGCGGGGAGTTGCGGGGTGTGAAGAGACCATGGCCAAACTGTGCATCAGCGCAGGGAACGGGAACTTGTGGTACCACCAACCCTGATCAGCTGCAGAGTTGTTACCCTGAGCCAACAGTCTCTTAGTTTTTGTAAAGCTCATGCCCTTAGCTTGAACTTTGTACATTATAATGTCATTATAATAACACCAACACACACCTCCATGCTAAAAGCCACCCCCTCCAAGGTGCGACCACCCCTCCCCGAGTCTGCGCTCTGAATTTTCCCCAGTCTGTACCTTTAAAGGCCAAGAGAGGAAATTTTACACCAATCGCACAAAGGTCTGTGTGACTCGAGTCCCTCCAGTTCCACCTGAGAGGTAAAAACAACTATAAAAATGGCTTCAGAATGGAGGGATGTCAGGGAAGATCCCATGGCAGACAAGTCAGGAAGACACCGTCACAAACCATCGCTGACTTCTGGGATCAGTCCATGGGCTGAGCCCCTCGTCCCCCATAGGGATGCCTCTTGGGGGAGATCCCAACACTCGGCTGTACCCAGTGCTTCCCGGGAAACTGAGAAACCTCTATAGAGAGTTGTTTCCTGCTGCTGTATCACTCGAGGTGTTTCCTGCTGCTGTATCTCTCGCTCGTGCTTTGCAGACGGGGTACTGTCACCAGCAATCCAGAAGAATCTGCAATTCTGTTGCCTCAATAAACCGCACCATCCATGAATCGAGCCCTGAGAGTTCTCATTGGAACCGGCCAAACTCCTTCCATCGGGCCGTGCTCGTTCATTGAACGCAACCAGACCCAAAGTGCATCGCGCTGTTGGCCGTTGGTAATGGTGGCAGTTCCATACATTGAAGGCGACCAGAGCTATAGTGCTCAGTTGAGCATCACTCGGAATCGAAGCCCGGCTGCCCCCAGCCCCTCTGATCTCTGAGGACAAGCTGGAGCACGAGGGGCTTTATTTTGTGCCCAATTCCTTGACCCTTTCCCTCCCCGGGGGCAGCCGCCCAAGGGCCAGGGGATCTGCTCCTCTTCTGGCTGCGCCCCAAGGCCCGTTTGCTGCCGGCTGCCGGTCATGTATTTTAAAAAGGTAGAATGTACTTTTAAGAAGTCAACATATATTAATATATCAATATATTTTAAGAATAAAGAGCTGTAAACAGGTCACAAGGCCCTGTGAAACCAGATTCCTGTGTTTTGAACCATATAAATGTTTTTAGGCGGGTGTGCTGGCTTTGTGGATTCCCACCCAGCACCCATCTCTGCAGAAATTAAATAAGTAGAAAATACTTCTACTCTGGGTGTATATTGGTGTCTGCACAGCGGGTAAATGACCCTGCTCTGGGACAACAGTTTCTGGTGACCCAGATGGAACGGCGCTGACCCAGATGGCCCGGATCATCTCCCCCAACCCGACGGGGAGGAGCGACCTGGCCGGACTCCAGCGCCCACCCACCTTTTGATGGGGACTCCATCAGCCCCTCTCCTGCCCTCAGGCGGTGAGTGACACAACGGTGCAATGATACTGAAAAGAGGTATTGTCTTGGAGAATATGAGGAAAGGCGGGTAGGGGTGGAATCTCTCGGGTAGCAGGTAGCACTTGGTAAAACTTGCTCTTAACATCACAGCGCTTAAGTAATATCTGTTTTGTTTTGACCCAGGGTAAGTTTGCCTCTAGACGTTGTTTTAAAAACGGAGGGAGGCATCCCTTGTTTTAGTGTATTTAGAGACACTGTGTGATCTTTTTGGTACCAAAATGGGTGCTGCTGCTTCCCACGAGACACCCCCTTGCTCTCCTCTAGAATGCATCCTGAAAATTTGGAATAAATTTGGAGGGGATCCCATGACTAAAATTAAATTAGTAACATATTGCAATCAATGGTGGCCACAGTATAAATTGGAAGAGGGTGAAAATTGGCCTGAAAACGGATCTTTAAAATGCAATACTGTATTGCAATTGATGTTGTTTTGTCAGAGAACTGCAAAATGGGATGAAATACCTTATGTGGATGTGTTCTTTGCTTTAAGAAATGATTGGGATGTTGGGAAAAAATGTGGTCTGGAGGATTCTGAACATCAAAGTGGAATATATGTGTTAAGTAAGAAAGAGAGTAAAGGGGAAAAAGCTTGTTATACTGGGTATAAATCAAAAGAAGCTGAATTGGAAGATCCGGATGAGGGTAGCCAGCTGTTGGTAGCTCCCCCGGGCCATCCCAAACGTGACAATTTAAATGATGAGGGAGACAAGATTACGAGCCCCATAGGAGATATAAGAGAGAAATTATTGTGCCCCAAGGCCTGTTTGCTGCTGGCTGCAGGGAGCTGTAAATCCTCCAGCCGGGCTCACAGCAGGGTCCTTCCTGACTCCTGGGATGGTGCAGGACAATTACTGTGGAGCCATAAAGGGAACTCCACCTTGAAACTGAGCTGGCAGAGAAGGGGGGGGTTTAAGCACGGCAGAGTTTCTCCAGCTCCACTGTACAATCTTCTTAGAGATATCAATGGGGGGAGAAAACCCTGAGCAAAGCACAGGGCTCAAGCACCCCCTCTTTGTAGGGATGGGCACACTTTCTGCATTCCTGGTCCAGTGAAACCGGTCCCCTTCTTGCTCTCTCGTGTCAGGGAACACTCAACCCGGGAATGAGCAGCTCTCTGCCCCTTCGGCAGGACTCGGAGCAAGCCCACCTCTTCAGCCCTAAACCCCCCAGCCCAGCCCCTGGGGCCGAGCAGCCCGTGCAGAGCAGGGTCAGGAGAACTGGAACTTGTGAAGCAAAGCTCCTGCTGCGCTGGGGGATGAGCCTGGTACCCCCGGCTCTGCGGTGGAGTCGGGGCTCTGCCCCTTTCTCTGGGCCCTTTGCCGGCCAGGGCGGCTACGGTGGGGTTATGGTTGGAGAAACCCCATAACAATGTATTGTCGTTTAGACAATTATTCTCTCACGCAGTGACCCTTCCCCACCCAGAAAGGGGAGTCGGGGAAAGCAAGGAAACTCTAAAGTTGAAATGTAGATAGATTTAATAGGATAAGACTAAATAACTAACAGTAATACCAAAGAACCAGCATTGGTCCCAATACAATGTAAGACAGACAAGGCCTGTCCCCAGCCCGTTCCCCCAGCAGAAGCCGTGCACTCCCAGCAGGGACAGCAAATGTGGGACCCTGTGAGCGCTGCGGCTTCGGGAGGAAGGGAAGGGCTCAGGGCTCCGGCACCGGGGCAAGGAGTTCTCTGGGCCCACCACCATCGAGGGAGAGAGAGAACTGCACAGCAAACTTCCTAATTCATACTGAATGTGGCGTTCATGGCATGAAACAATCCTGTTGGCAGCCTGGGTCAAGTGCCCGGGTCCCGGAGAGCCTCGAAAACACCGAGACCTTGAATCCCACAGAGCCTGGCTGGCTACGAAGGGAATATTTTCACACGGTCAGAGACCAGAGCCTCCTACACGTGCAGTTTTCCCAAGCATTAGAAGAGAAGTTAGTCCTGTGTCGCTCAACCCAGGAGAGGTGGCACCAAAACTGTCCCCTGGCCCGTCCCTGTGCGCGGGGCCTGGTCCTTCTTAAGGGCAGGAGCTCGGCAGGCCCCCAGAAGGGCCCCATCCCTTCGGGGAGGAAAAGGCTAAAAAAACCAAAGACGACCCCAACCCTCCGTCTCCTGGGATTGGGGAGAGGTTGGGGCATCCCCCAGAAGACAGAGCTTTGACTGGGTCCCCCCAAAGCTTTCCCAAGCGGCTCTCCTTCGGCTTGGGGGCCCTCACAAAGCTGAGGGAGCAGGAGGCCAAGGGCCGGGCATGGCCCAGGGACAGGAGGGAGGTTGGGGTGTCCTCCAGGAGACAGAGCTCCCACTTGGCCCCCCAACACCCACATTTGCTGGCCATACCGAGCTGGGAGGTGCTGGTGACCCCCTGGAGGGACCAGAGGCCTTGCAGAGGGAGCTGGGGGGTGGGAGCTGGGGAAGACTGACAGCGGGGCCACACACTGTCATGGCTGGCTGTGAGGGACCCTTGAGTAAAGCTACAATAAGCGTTGTTGGTGCAAGAGGAAAAAGACTTGAAGGCTGTTTTTACACCCTATGGAACTGGAGATACTAAATTAGTTCATGAGTTCCACTAAAAATCTTATGAGGAGAGGCTCAGGGGGCTGGGGCTGGAGGAGAAAAGGAGGCTGAGAGGAGACCTTTGCGCTCTCTACAGCTCCCTCAAAGGAGGGTGTAGCCAGGGGGGGTCGGTCTCTTCTCCCGAGGAACAGGACAAAAGGAAACAGCCCTAAGTTGCGCCAGGGGAGGTTTAAACTGGATATTAGGAAAAATTTTTACACGGAAAGGGTTATTAAGCATAGCATTGGAACAGGCTGCACAAGGAAGTGGTTGAGTCACCACCCCTGGAGGTATTGAAAAGCTGGGTAGACACAGTGCCTAGAGATACGGTTTTGTGGTGGCTTTTGCCAGTGTTTTGCCAGATGGTTGGACTCGATGATCTGAAAGGTCCCTTCCAACCCAGGCGATTCTATGAACCCTATCGACCTCAGTCTAGTGGGAAAGTGGAAAGGAGGAATCACACGCTTAAAACACAACTGAGCAAAATGTGTCAGGAAACCCCTGTGAACTGGACTCAAGCTTTCCCTCTGGCTTTAGTAAGAATGAGGGTTCAGCCCAGGGGCAGACAACGTCTTAGCCCCTACGAGCTCATGGCTGGAAGGCCATACCAGACGCCTGGATTACCAGGGGAAATGAGGATACGGGGAGAAATGGACGTGTGGAACTGGGGCCAGAAGATTTTACCCCCAAACTGGACAGGGTCTTGCACTTTGGGGGCACTAGTTCCCAGCATAACTGTAGTACAAAGGGTCACGAAGGCGCCACAAATTAAATCTTATGTAAAAACTATACTACAACTAATATTACTAACTTGCGTAAAAACTTGTATCAAAATGAATGATCTTCCTGCTACCATCTGTTTGTCAAACAAAGTCCGTATTTATTGCATCCTTGTCTTAGGCCACCGTGTTCTCAAGGCCACATACATCCTTTCTTATCTTACTAAGTCCTTGAAACCATTTAGGATGGTTCCTAAAACAGCTACATTTCTTCTCTAAAAGAACATTCCCTACACTTTAACCATTGACGGAAGACATAAAGTCTGCTTTAGGTATCAATGAGGGCGCCGGGCTTGGGGGGCAGGAGGGGGGCTCACTTTCTGCGGGGGCTGGAGGGCGCTGGGCTGGTCCCCAAGGGCCGGCTGGCCGAGGTGGGCAGGGGGGGAGGCGGGGGTGGGGGCGGGAAGGCCGGGCGGCTGTCCGGGCTGGCGGGGGCTGCTTCCTGGCTCTCCGTGGCCGCTTTTCCAGGCGCAGGCGACGGCTGCTGGTGTTGGGTCCGGCTCCCAGAGGTGCTGGCACGGGCGGTGCGGCTGTCTGGGCGCGAGGGGTGGCTGTGGGAGCTGCGCTGGGCTCCTGAAGCTTTGGCCAGGCGCCTGTGGAGAGAGACCACTGTGCACTGTGGAGTGCAAAGACCAGCACTCGGCTCCCCTGCCCAGGCCTGGCCACACAAGGGGACAGCCCTCGGCTCCCTGTTTGCTGAGGTGCTCTCCATCCCCTCTTCAGAGGAGGGATCTGAAGAGATACACACCGCTGCAGGGACAAGAGCCCTGCCGCTGCTGAGAACACGCACGCTGGCAGTGTTGGGGTGCAGATGGGACAGACTGACTCTCGTTCTCCAAAGCGAGGCCCATAGCTGGGAAGGTTCCTCGCCACGCTCTGCGCTGCTGGGACACCTTGGCCAAAGGGAGTGTCTGGGACTGATGGCATCACCTGACAGAGGGTGGCCAAGGACCTAACTCGGCACTCCAGAATACCCGAACTCTACATGCTTCACGGCTAAGAGCAGCCACCCAATAGAGATGTTTGGCACCTCCCCCCCGCAACAACTTACTTTTTTCGCTGCCTCCACAGGCAGATCCCACCACACAATCCCATCCCAAACAGCACGGAGCCTAAGATCGCCACGGCGCCTTCCGTGCAATACTTCCGGAAATCTTTAGGATCCGCAACATTCACGTTTCTTGTGCCATCCACACCTGGAGGAACAGTTCTGTGCGTTCGTGTGTCCTGCGCGCTACTGCTGAGCTCACAGAAGGTCCCACATGCTGCTGCCTCTGCTGCCTATACTGCCGCTGGCTCTGCTGCTGCCAATGCTGGCACTGCCGCTGCCAATGCTGGCACTGCCGCTGCTGTCAAGGCCTCTGCTGCTGCAACGGCCACTGCTGCAAATGCCCCTGCTGCCACTGCCGCTGCTGGCACTGCTGCAACTGCCACTGCTGCCAATGCTGGCACTGCTGCTGCTGGCACTGCCTCTGCAGCTGGAACTGCCGCTGCTGCCACTGCCGCTGCTGGCACTGCCACTGCTGGCTTTCTGCAACTGCCACTGCTGCCACTGACTCAACTGCTTCCACAGGCAGATCCCACCACACAATCCCATCCCAAACAGCACGGAGCCTAAGATCGCCACGGCGCCTTCCGTGCAATACTTCCGGAAATCTTTAGGATCCGCAACATTCACGTTTCCTGTGCCATCCACACCTGGAGGAACAGTTCTGTGCGTTCGTGTGTCCTGTGCGCTACTGCTGATCTCACAGGAGGTCCCACATGCTGCTGCCTCTGCTGCCGATACTGCCGCTGGCTCTGCTGCTGCCAATGCTGGCGCTGCCGCTGCCAATGCTGGCACTGCCGCTGCTGCCACTGCCTCTGCTGCGGCAACAGCCACTGCTGCAAATGCCCCTGCTGCCGCTGCCGCTGCTGGCACTGCTGCAACTGCCACTGCCGCCAATGCTGCAACTGCCCCTCTTGCCGCTGCTGGCACTGCCGCCACTGCCACTGCTGCCAATGCTGCCACTGCCGCTGCTGCCACTGCCGCTGCTACAACTGCTGCTGCTGGCCTTCTGCAACTGCCGCTGCTGCCACTGACTCAACTGCCTCCACAGGCAGATCCCACCACACAATCCCATCCCAAACAGCACGGAGCCTAAGATCGCCACGGCGCCTTCCGTGCAATACTTCCGGAAATCTTTAGGATCTGCAACATTCACGTTTCTTGTGCCATCCACACCTGGAGGAACAGTTCTGTGCGTTCGTGTGTCCTGTGCGCTACTGCTGATCTCACAGGAGGTCCCACATGCTGCTGCCTCTGCTGCCGATACTGCCGCTGGCTCTGCTGCTGCCAATGCTGGCACTGCCGCTGCCAATGCTGGCACTGCCGCTGCTGCCACTGCCTCTGCTGCGGCAACTGCCACTGCTGCAAATGCCCCTGCTGCCGCTGCCGCTGCTGGCACTGCTGCAACTGCCACTGCCGCCAATGCTGCAACTGCCCCTCTTGCCGCTGCTGGCACTGCCGCCACTGCCACTGCTGCCAATGCTGTCACTGCTGCTGCTGGCACTGCCTCTGCAGCTGCAACTGCCGCTGCTGCCACTGCCGCTGCTACAACTGCTGCTGCTGGCCTTCTGCAACTCCCGCTGCTGCCAATGCTGGCACTGCCGCTGCTGGCACAGCCTCTGCTGCTGCAACTGCCACTGCTGCAACTGTTGCTGCTGCCGTTGCTGGTACTGCTGCAACTCCCACTGCTGTCGCAATTGCTGCTGGCGCTGCAGCAACTGCCGCTGCTGGCACTGCTGAAAATGCCAATGCTGGCACTGCCGCTGCTGGCACTGCTGCAACTGCCACTGCTGCCAATGCTGGCACTGCTGCTGCTGGCACTGCCTCTGCAGCTGGAACTGCCGCTGCTGCCACTGCCGCTGCTGGCTTTCTGCAACTGCCACTGCTGCCACTGACTCAACTGCTTCCACAGGCAGATCCCACCACACAATCCCATCCCAAACAGCATGGAGCCTAAGATCGCCATGGCGCCTTCCGTGCAATACTTCCGGAAATCTTTAGGATCCGCAACATTCACGTTTCTTGTGCCATCCACACCTGGAGGAACAGTTCTGTGCGTTCGTGTGTCCTGTGCGCTACTGCTGATCTCACAGGAGGTCCCACATGCTGCTGCCTCTGCTGCCTATACTGCCGCTGGCTCTGCTGCTGCCAATGCTGGCACTGCCGCTGCCAATGCTGGCACTGCCGCTGCTGTCAAGGCCTCTGCTGCTGCAACGGCCACTGCTGCAAATGCTCCTGCTGCTGCAACTGCCGCTGCTGGCACTGCTGCAACTGCCACTGCTGCCAATGCTGGCACTGCTGCTGCTGGCACTGCCTCTGCAGCTGGAACTGCCGCTGCTGCCACTGCCGCTGCTGGCACTGCCACTGCTGGCTTTCTGCAACTGCCACTGCTGCCACTGACTCAACTGCTTCCACAGGCAGATCCCACCACACAATCCCATCCCAAACAGCACGGAGCCTAAGATTGCCACGGCGCCTTCCGTGCAATACTTCCGGAAATCTTTAGGATCCGCAACATTCACGTTTCTTGTGCCATCCACACCTGGAGGAACAGTTCTGTGCGTTCGTGTGTCCTGTGCGCTACTGCTGATCTCACAGGAGGTCCCACATGCTGCTGCCTCTGCTGCCGATACTGCCGCTGGCTCTGCTGCTGCCAATGCTGGCACTGCCGCTGCCAATGCTGGCACTGCCGCTGCTGCCACTGCCCCTGCTGTGGCAACTGCCACTGCTGCAAATGCCCCTGCTGCCGCTGCCGCTGCTGGCACTGCTGCAACTGCCACTGCCGCCAATGCTCAACTGCCCCTCTTGCCGCTGCTGGCACTGCCGCCACTGCCACTGCTGCCAATGCTGTCACTGCTGCTGCTGGCACTGCCTCTGCAGCTGCAACTGCCGCTGCTGCCACTGCCGCTGCTACAACTGCTGCTGCTGGCCTTCTGCAACTCCCGCTGCTGCCAATGCTGGCACTGCCGCTGCTGGCACAGCCTCTGCTGCTGCAACTGCCACTGCTGCAACTGTTGCTGCTGCCGTTGCTGGTACTGCTGCAACTCCCACTGCTGTCGCAATTGCTGCTGGCGCTGCAGCAACTGCCGCTGCTGGCACTGCTGAAAATGCCAATGCTGGCACTGCCGCTGCTGGCACTGCTGCAACTGCCACTGCTGCCAATGCTGGCACTGCTGCTGCTGGCACTGCCTCTGCAGCTGGAACTGCCGCTGCTGCCACTGCCGCTGCTGGCTTTCTGCAACTGCCACTGCTGCCACTGACTCAACTGCTTCCACAGGCAGATCCCACCACACAATCCAATCCCAAACAGCACGGAGCCTAAGATCGCCACGGCGCCTTCCGTGCAATACTTCCGGAAATCTTTAGGATCCGCAACATTCACGTTTCTTGTGCCATCCACACCTGGAGGAACAGTTCTGTGCATTCGTGTGTCCTGTGCGCTACTGCTGATCTCACAGGAGGTCCCACATGCTGCTGCCTCTGCTGCCTATACTGCCGCTGGCTCTGCTGCTGCCAATGCTGGCACTGCCGCTGCCAATGCTGGCACTGCCGCTGCTGTCAAGGCCTCTGCTGCTGCAACGGCCACTGCTGCAAATGCTCCTGCTGCTGCAACTGCCGCTGCTGGCACTGCTGCAACTGCCACTGCTGCCAATGCTGGCACTGCTGCTGCTGGCACTGCCTCTGCAGCTGGAACTGCCGCTGCTGCCACTGCCGCTGCTGGCTTTCTGCAACTGCCACTGCTGCCACTGACTCAACTGCTTCCACAGGCAGATCCCACCACACAATCCAATCCCAAACAGCACGGAGCCTAAGATCGCCACGGCGCCTTCCGTGCAATACTTCCGGAAATCTTTAGGATCCGCAACATTCACGTTTCTTGTGCCATCCACACCTGGAGGAACAGTTCTGTGCATTCGTGTGTCCTGTGCGCTACTGCTGATCTCACAGGAGGTCCCACATGCTGCTGCCTCTGCTGCCTATACTGCCGCTGGCTCTGCTGCTGCCAATGCTGGCACTGCCGCTGCCAATGCTGGCACTGCCGCTGCTGGCACTGCCTCTGCTGCTGCAACGGCCACTGCTGCAAATGCTCCTGCTGCCACTGCCGCTGCTGGCACTGCTGCAACTGCCACTGCTGCCAATGCTGGCACTGCTGCTGCTGGCACTGCCTCTGCAGCTGCAACTGCCGCTGCTGCCACTGCCGCTGCTGGCACTGCCACTGCTGGCTTTCTGCAACTGCCACTGCTGCCACTGACTCAACTGCTTCCACAGGCAGATCCCACCACACAATCCCATCCCAAACAGCACGGAGCCTAAGATCGCCACGGCGCCTTCCGTGCAATACTTCCGGAAATCTTTAGGATCTGCAACATTCACGTTTCTTGTGCCATCCACACCTGGAGGAACAGTTCTGTGCGTTCGTGTGTCCTGTGCGCTACTGCTGATCTCACAGGAGGTCCCACATGCTGCTGCCTCTGCTGCCTATACTGCCGCTGGCTCTGCTGCTGCCAATGCTGGCACTGCCGCTGCCAATGCTGGCACTGCCGCTGCTGCCACTGCCTCTGCTGCGGCAACTGCCACTGCTGCAAATGCCCCTGCTGCCGCTGCCGCTGCTGGCACTGCTGCAACTGCCACTGCCGCCAATGCTGCAACTGCCCCTCTTGCCGCTGCTGGCACTGCCGCCACTGCCACTGCTGCCAATGCTGTCACTGCTGCTGCTGGCACTGCCTCTGCAGCTGCAACTGCCGCTGCTGCCACTGCCGCTGCTACAACTGCTGCTGCTGGCCTTCTGCAACTCCCGCTGCTGCCAATGCTGGCACTGCCGCTGCTGGCACAGCCTCTGCTGCTGCAACTGCCACTGCTGCAACTGTTGCTGCTGCCGTTGCTGGTACTGCTGCAACTCCCACTGCTGTCGCAATTGCTGCTGGCGCTGCAGCAACTGCCGCTGCTGGCACTGCTGAAAATGCCAATGCTGGCACTGCCACTGCTGGCACTGCTGCAACTGCCACTGCTGCCAATGCTGGCACTGCTGCTGCTGGCACTGCCTCTGCAGCTGGAACTGCCGCTGCTGCCACTGCCGCTGCTGGCTTTCTGCAACTGCCACTGCTGCCACTGACTCAACTGCTTCCACAGGCAGATCCCACCACACAATCCCATCCCAAACAGCACGGAGCCTAAGATCGCCACGGCGCCTTCCGTGCAATACTTCCGGAAATCTTTAGGATCCGCAACATTCACGTTTCTTGTGCCATCCACACCTGGAGGAACAGTTCTGTGCGTTCGTGTGTCCTGTGCGCTACTGCTGATCTCACAGGAGGTCCCACATGCTGCTGCCTCTGCTGCCTATACTGCCGCTGGCTCTGCTGCTGCCAATGCTGGCACTGCCGCTGCCAATGCTGGCACTGCCGCTGCTGCCACTGCCTCTGCTGCGGCAACTGCCACTGCTGCAAATGCCCCTGCTGCCGCTGCCGCTGCTGGCACTGCTGCAACTGCCACTGCCGCCAATGCTGCAACTGCCCCTCTTGCCGCTGCTGGCACTGCCGCCACTGCCACTGCTGCCAATGCTGTCACTGCTGCTGCTGGCACTGCCTCTGCAGCTGCAACTGCCGCTGCTGCCACTGCCGCTGCTACAACTGCTGCTGCTGGCCTTCTGCAACTCCCGCTGCTGCCAATGCTGGCACTGCCGCTGCTGGCACAGCCTCTGCTGCTGCAACTGCCACTGCTGCAACTGTTGCTGCTGCCGTTGCTGGTACTGCTGCAACTCCCACTGCTGTCGCAATTGCTGCTGGCGCTGCAGCAACTGCCGCTGCTGGCACTGCTGAAAATGCCAATGCTGGCACTGCCGCTGCTGGCACTGCTGCAACTGCCACTGCTGCCAATGCTGGCACTGCTGCTGCTGGCACTGCCTCTGCAGCTGGAACTGCCGCTGCTGCCACTGCCGCTGCTGGCTTTCTGCAACTGCCACTGCTGCCACTGACTCAACTGCTTCCACAGGCAGATCCCACCACACAATCCCATCCCAAACAGCACGGAGCCTAAGATCGCCACGGCGCCTTCCGTGCAATACTTCCGGAAATCTTTAGGATCCGCAACATTCACGTTT
Organism: Numenius arquata; assembly: GCF_964106895.1. Taxonomy (NCBI): domain Eukaryota; kingdom Metazoa; phylum Chordata; class Aves; order Charadriiformes; family Scolopacidae; genus Numenius; species Numenius arquata. The sequence goes on along the minus strand of NW_027414249.1, from coordinate 38,652 downwards.
CTTGTGCCATCCACACCTGGAGGAACAGTTCTGTGCGTTCGTGTGTCCTGTGCGCTACTGCTGATCTCACAGGAGGTCCCACATGCTGCTGCCTCTGCTGCCGATACCGCCGCTGGCTCTGCTGCTGCCAATGCTGGCACTGCCGCTGCCAATGCTGGCACTGCCGCTGCTGCTGCAACTGCCACTGCTGCAACTTCTGCTGCTGCTTCATTTGTTTTTCGCCGGTGATGGCCATGTTCCCACTGGACTGTTGCTATTCACTCCATCTCCAGAAGCACGATCCTACTGTGCTGAATAATAGAGAGGCTTTTGGTGAATTTGTCATCACAGTGTCAGAGCTGCCTTCCCGAGGAGCATCTCTGTAATAAAAGGGCAGCTCTCCCAAGGGCAGGCCTGGAACTCTGGGCTCTTCTTCCTGCTGGAGTCAGGACCAGGCTCCAGGAACTGCACTCGCACTGGCTGTTGCTGGGCTCAGGTCTCAGTGGGCTCATGAGTAGAGGGCACTGGGAGATGCGTTGAGGAGGGAGGCCTGGACTCAGCTCTCACTTGTGGGTGCCCAGTGCCACTGGAGACGGTGAATGGACACTGAAGGGCCTGCTTAGGCCTGTCCTGCATTGCAGCAGAGCTGAATGGTAGCTGCCTGGCTTTCTGTGGGGGAAACTGGGGACCCCGAGAGAGCAGAGGGCATCTAGAGGGACACCATGTGCCAGGGGTCGGGCTCCCAAAAGAAGGGACCACCAAGCTGCAGTCACTGTGTGAGCCAATGCAGGCAGGACGCAGAAAGAACCACAAAACCACGGATTAAAGGCAAAGAACAAGTTTAATCTCAATACCTCATGGATCGGGGAACCTCTGAAGCAGCCCCCGGGCAGAGGCAGCAAGCAGGAGATGCAAGCACCACGGAGCAAATGAGAGTCCTTGTTTGTGGGACGAGGCCTGAAGAGCAGAACCCCGAGTACTGCTCAATTAACAAGCCGGGACATGTTGGAACTTGTAGGCCATAAACCATGGGAAACTGAGGGTGGTCCTGACCATAAAGGGTTAGACAAGGACCTGAAAACAGGTACTTGACAAATGTTGCCACACTGAGATGGGCAGCATTGAGATGGGCAAGTTCCTGGCGCCCTGCCTAAAAAGGCCTTAAGGACTGAGTCGTTAAGTTAAGATAACTGTGTCCTCAAGATAAGCTATGGTTGATGGTGTGATAATATATCACTGACCAATCAGATGCAGCCACGCGAGCAGTGTGTGTTCAAAAGGACCGATCAGTTTAAAACACGCAGCCAAAGTAAGCTTATATAAAGGAATGATGGTATACAATAAATGAACATTTTGCTTGCATCAAGCTGTGTCCCGTCTCTCAATCGCCGCACTTGTTAGCAAGAGAGTCCTTGTTTGCAAGAGCGTGAGGGAGCAAGAGAGCTCCCACTTGCTATTTCGACCTGTATTCCAAGGATTCCGGCAGGCAGAGTTTCCCGCTGTGCTTTGATCTCTTCAACAGCAGGGCAGGAATCTCGGGCACGTTCCATAAGGTGCCCCTGAGTCCATCCCAGGCCTGTGTCATCTAAGTGCAGCTGTTCTATTTGTCGAGCACACAAAACTAAGCAACAATTAGTGCGATACATGTCTTTTCCAGCACCCCACCTGCGAGTCACTTGAGCGAGTTTACAGTCCTCCTCGCTGCTCTTCCGTTACTTTCCCATAGGAGCAAAGAGCTCAATGTGCTTTTTTTGCCCCTCAGAGACTGAGGGTTGGATTTAGGACTTACCCATTGGTGTCAGTGACAGTGGAGATGGCGAGTGGTCCTCGAGTCAGTGAGGTTCACACCCAGGGCAGGCACCAAGATCTGTTGTGCAGACCGTGCCAGGGGGACGTCTCCCCACCCCTGAACGCACACGCACCATGGGGTGCCTGCAGAGCTTGGCTGTGGAGCCACATGTGGGGCAGCAGGGCTCTGCTGGTGCAGGGGTGAGGATGTGAACAGGGCTCCTGGAAGCTCACACTCGGCCAGGAAATCCCAAAATTCATTTCCTTCATAGTAGCTTTTATGGTACTATGTTTGGGATTTGTGCTGAAAACAGTGTTGATAGCACAGGGATGTTTTAGTTGCTGTTGAGCAGTGCTTCCACAGAGTCAGGGCCTTTTCTGCTTCTCGCTCCGCCCCACCAGTGAGAGGCCCAGGAGTGGCCCTGGTGCCACATCTGAGGTGCTGCAGCCCAAATGTTCACCACAGCCCACAGGCTGGGGCACAGAGAGGAAGAGCCCCGTGCGCCGTCACAGAGCTGTGACATCAGTGCAGCAAGAGCTGGGGTGGGGAAGGGCAGTTCCCACGGCTTCTGTGGTAGATGGAGGTACCGGGTCTGTAGGAGAGACTGACGGGGATGATGAGGAGCCGGGGATGGCCTGTGTGATGCCAGGGCAGCTCAGATACATGGGGCTTTTCTAAGGGACAAGAAACAGGTTCGGAAAGAGCTTGTGTGTGGGTCCTGACCAGCAACCAAACACCCAGAGTCACTTGCTTCTTTCCCCCTGACACCTCCAAGCGAACAGGGGAGGGAATGAGAAGTGCAAAGGCAATAACCTCAAGGATGAAGGCAAACAGAGTCTAGTAGTTGAAGCAAAAGCTGTGTGTGCAAGCAAAGCAAAATGAGGGATTCACCTGCTGCTTCCCATTGGCAGGCAGATGTTCAGCCATTTCCAGGAAACCAGGGCTTCATCACATGCATCGGTGACTTGGGAAGACAAACACCACGACCAGGGATGACCCCCTTTTCATCCTTTTTTCCTTGAGTTGTTGTTGCTGAGCACAATGTCCTATGGCGTGGAATAACCCCCTATCCCAGCTGTGCCCCTGCCAACTTCTTCGGTACCTACGTGCAGCGGGGGCAGAGTGTGAGAAAGAGAAAGCCTTCACGCTCTGCAGGGACCATTCAGCAATAGCCAAAACACTGGTGTGTTTCCAGTGCTGGACCAGTGACACATCCAAAGCAGAGCACATTGTGATCTGCTATGAAGAGAATAACTCCATCCCAGCCAGATCCAGGACAGAGCCACAGGTCACACAGTGGGGGTGAGCAATGAACAATATCTTCTTTAAATGACCCCAGGGACTCCGTGGATCGCAGAACCTGGCTCTTTGGGGGACGCTGTCTCCCTGGTATTCACTGGGCAAGTGATGCAGCAGGATGCAAACAGTCCAGGAGGTTTCTTGTGGAGTCTCTGGAAAAGTTCTTAGCACAGCTGCCAAACAGGCATCACGGTCTGATGCACAGCTGGAGCTGGTACTCCCAAAAGAGGAAGAGCTGGTCAGAGGTGTGAAGACCGGTCTCAGCCTTGGCTGTAGGGACCATGAAATGGTGGTCTCCCACATCTCCAGGGCAATGGGGAAGGAGAGTAGCAGAGCACAGACCCTGGGCACCAGAGAATGATAACCTGGCCTATTGAGGGCACTGGCAGGTGGGATCCCATGCCATCCCATGTCAGGGCCCTGAAAGCATCCATGGCCCTGACCAGCTTCACCTGGGCGCTTGTCGTGGTTTGGTCTCAGACAGCAACAAAGAACCAGGTGGCAGCCGCTCTCTCAGACCAGACCCCCCACCGCCAACATGGCCGTGAGGGGAGAATCGGAAGAAAAAGACAAAACTCATGGGTTGAGACAAAGGCAATTTAACAGAACAGCAAAGGGAACAAGAAACAACAACAACAATAACACTGACAGAGGAACATACAACCCCGGTTACGATACCACGTGCTTCTAACAGGACCATAAATTAAGTCGTTGAGATATGAAAAAAGGGACTAGTCTAATGAGGTTGCTAAACAAGGTAGAAGGCACCGTGGTGGTGATCTACGAAAGGAGCGTTCAAAGTGGGCAAATGCAGGCCCAGTGGGGAAATGGTAAAAAAGAGCTGGCTTTCCTTTGCGTGGGAGGAGATAAGGACAGTTAGAGAGTAGAACTGGAGAGATGGGAAGAGTGAAAAGGGAATGAAAGGGGGGATAAATGAAAATGACCAACACTGTTTTGGACCCACCTGTCAAGCAGCCCTGCATCTGAGCAACACCGCCTGGAGCAGGCAAAAAGCTGCAGCTGGTCTGGCTCTACTGACATCTGACCGACATCCGTGGTCATGGGGATCCTGACAGCTTTCCCTACTGTCACCAAGGAAAGACCGAGGGGGGAATGAACCACAGCATCATTTAGGTCTTCAGTCTCCCAAACAGGACTTCAGGAGGTCTCTGTTCACAGCAGGATCAGCTATGGAGTTAGACAACGTTTCTCAAGGCTTGATCCAGTGGGAGCTGGAAAAGGGCATCCAAGGGCAGAGATGGCACAATGTCTCTGGGAAACCTCCTCCAACGCTTGGATGCTCTCATGGAGAAAAAGATTTTGCTTTTCTCTGTCCTGAACCTTCTTTATTTCAACATCTGACCATGGTCTGTTTGCCTCCTGCCAAGCACCATGGTGACAAGACTGGCTCCGTGGCCCTGAAAACCTCCCCGTAGGGACAGACAGGCTGCTACAAGGTTCCCGAGACCTTCCCTTCTCCAGGCTAAACAAGGCCCTTCCCTTCAGTTTCTCCTCCCGGGAAAGTGCTTCAGCCCCTAAGCATCTTGGTGGCCCACCCCTGAACTCACCCCCAGTTATCAGGAACTTCCTTTCTGGGGGGGGTTGACTCTGGCCAATAGCCAATAGCCCAGCAGCCACACAGTCGCTCACTCTTTCCTCCTCCCTCCCCGGTGGGACAGGGGAGAGAACAGGAAGAAATAAAGCGTGAAAAGTTTTGGGTCCACATAACAACAGTGTAATAGGTGAAGAGAAGAGATTAAAAAAAACCTCACCAAGTGAATCAAAGAACATCACTTATCACCTCCCACAAGCAGAGTGATGCCCGGCCAGTCTCCAAGCAGCAGACTCCTCGAACGACAAAAACTCCACCATCTTCCTTGTCTGTCTCAAGCTTTTGTTCCTGAGCATGAGCTCATGTGGTATGGAATATCCATCTGGTATATTTGGATCAGCAGTCCTGGCTGGGTCCCCTCTCAACTTCTTTCTCACCTCCCACCTGGAAGGAGGAGAATGAGGAAGGGAGAGGGCCTTCACGCTGTGCAAACACTTCTCAGCAATACCCAAAACACTGGTGTTTTATCAACACTGAGTTTTCTCAAGTCCCACGGGTGTAGGAAACAGCCATCCTCTGGGACTTCTTGTGGTCTGGTCCAGCAGAGAAGCCACGCTGGGCTGGCCTTTTTCTTTACAATACATCGACCTGCAGCCCATGGAGGACCACAGTGGAGCAAGCTCCTGGCAGGAACTGCTGTCCAAGGAGAGGAGCCCTTGGTGGAGCAAGTTTTCTGGCAGGACCTGGGGCCTGTGGGGGACCCACACTGGAGCAGTCCATTCCTCAAGGACTGGATTCACGCTGGAGCAGATGGAGAATTGCAGCCAGTGGGAAGGACCTGCAGTGACCACAACTCCCATTCCCCATCCCTCCTGTGCCACTCAGGTGGGAAGGCAGAAAAGTTAGGAATGAAGTTGAGCCTGGGAAGAACAAAGGGAGGGAGGGAGGAGGGAAGGGAAGGAGGAGGGAAGGTGGTTTTAGTTTTGCTTTATTTCTCACTATCCTATTCTGTTACAATTTATTGGAAATAAATTTAATAAATTTCCCCAAGATAGGTCTCTTTTGCCCATGATGGTGATTGGTAAATTATTTGATAAATAAATCATCCTCCCAATTTATCGCTACGGACAAACGTGGTGAGAGTTGCCCTCATGTGCAAACGCAGTTACTTCATCATGAAGGCAATCAGGTTGGCGAGGCACGATTCACCCTTGGTAAGTCCATGCCGATGGCTCTTGGACATGTTCTTCTGTCCTTGGTGCCCAGAAATGTCACCCAAGAGGACTCTCACTGATGGCACACTCCTCACCAAAGTGAGCTTGTGCAGCCTGTGGTTCCCCAGGTTGCACTCTTGGACTCTTTCACAGACGGGGGCAGCACTTGCTTGTCCTCTCTCACAAGAGACCTCCGCCAATCCCACGACCTTTCAAAGGGGATATTCCAAAGAAATGTTGATCTTCCCCTGTACCCTCATTACCACTATTCTCCCTGTTACAGGGTGTACTTAGTTTCTCTAATCTTTCATCTCCTTACACTTGTCCTGATACAATGATCGTTTCTAAAGTCAACTTTTCAGATGCAGACTGTCTAGGCAAAGGCCCTTTCCCTTGTTCTCCAAATTCTCCCTTTACTCTTTGTTCATTCAGATACCTCTGACTGATGCTGCAGCTTTGGCCTTCAGGGAGTTGAAAGCTTGTCTGTCTTTCAACAGTGCGATGGTCTCATTAGCCAGCTCTTTAAGTATGTTTATATCTGCCTGTTTTCTCTATGTACCTAAAATATTTCTCCTAAGAAATCCCTTGTAGAAAAGCAACCTCATTATTGATGATTATTGATGATTGCAGAGTGAATTTTATTGTTTATGACAACTGATTCTGCTTTACTTTCCTTTTCCTACAAGAAGGAACAATTCCCCTGTGCCTGCGTGCAGCCAGGTCTCTGAGGAGCGCGGGAGGGAGACGGTGCAACAGAGCCGTAACATCCAGACTTCGGTGGAGAAGTCGGATGCAGGGAGCAGTGGTGTAAGTCCCAGGTGGGCAATGTCAGACCTGGTGGGGTTGGGGAGGTGAGGAGCAAAGCTGTCCGGACAGAGTCAGACCTCCAGGAACTGCTTTCCCTGCTTGTCCAGACCTCCTGAGGAAACTCTCTGTGTCAATATCAGTCAGAGAATGCTTCTATCACCTCTTCTTTAAACTGAAAAGGAAGAAAATATATCCTTTAAAATCAAGAATTCCTTTTCATTAGACGCACTTTGAAATCTTCCTCCTTAACTGCACTGCAAAACCTCTCGAATTAGCTGTACAAGTCTTGAAGACTTGGACAGAATGACAAAAAGATAAATACCTTGTTAGGGCTTTCTGTCTTTTAACGAGCCCCATGGGGTATTTGGTGCTCAGTCCATGAAACTCAGATAATGAGAGAAGATTGAACAAAGTGCTCAAGAAATCGGAAGCAGAAGTCCAAGTACCTGGAAGCATTAATGATCCCCACTGAGGGCCATTGCTGACAAAGCCTCCCCAGGGACTCGTTAGAGCAGATAGCTGGAGGCTGTGATTGCAGGTAGGCAAAGGCAGAGTGCAGGTGCCTGCAATGCTGAGGAAACCCTGGCCTTGTCTGATGAAGCAGAAAGGCCAAGCCCTCACCCCCAGGCCCTGGGAAGGCAGATCCTGTCCCTCACTTGTGCCTCAGGGCTCTTCCTGGTGGCAGCAGGATGTGAGGGGGAGCAATGCCAAGCGTAGGAAAATTCCGTGACACCAGCCAAAGAAGGGACAAGAGTCCCGAGTCTAAAAAGAATCATAGAATCATGGGGTCGTTTAGGTTGGAAAAGACCTTTAAGATCATTAAAGTCCATACTGTGATACCCTAACACGGCCAAGTCTGCCACTAAACCATGTCCATAAGCACCACATCTACAGGTCTTTAAAATGCCTCCAGGGATGGTGACTCAAACACTTCCCCGGGCAGCCTGTCCCAGTGCTTGAAAACCCTTTCAGTGAAGACATTTTTCCAAATGTGCAACGTAAACCTCCCCCGGCAGAACTTGAGGCCTTTTCCGCTTGTCCTATCACTTGTTACTTGGGAGAAAAGGCTGACCCCCACCTCGCTACTACCTCCTTTCAGGTGGTTGTAGAGAGAGAGAAGGTCTCTCCTCAGCCTCCTTTTCTCAAGGCTAGACAATCTGAGCTCCCTCAGCTGCTCCTCATAAGACTTGTGCTCTAGACCCCTTGCCAGCTTCATTGCTCTTCTTCGGATGCCCTCCATCACCTCAAAGACTTTCTTGGAGTGAGGGGACCAAAACTGGACACAGCACTTGAAGTGGGGCCTCACCAGTGCCGAGTACAGGAGGACGATCACAGCCCCGGTCCTGCTGGCCACACTGTTCCTGATCCAGGCCAGGATGCTGTTGGCCTTCTCGGCCACCTGGGCACACTGCTGGCTCACGTTCAGCCCACAGTCAACCAACACCCCCAGGTCCTTTTCTGCCAGGCAGCTCCAGCCACTCTTCCCCCAGCCTGTAGAGTTTGTGGGGTTGGTGTGATCCAAGTGCAGGACCCAGCACTTGGCCTTGTTGAACCTTCTCCCATTGGCCTCAGCCCATCAATCCAGCCTGTCCAGACCCCTCTGTGGACCCTTCCTGCCCTCAAGCAGATCAACACTCCCACACAACTTGGTGTCATCTGTGAACTTCCTGAGGGTGCACTCGATCCCCTCCTCCAGGTCATTGATAAAGATGTTAAAGAGAAGAGACCCCAGTACTGAGCCCTGGGGAACACCGCTCGTGACCGGCCACCAACTGGATTTAACTCCATTCCCCACCACTCTTTAGGCCTGACCCTCCAGCCAGTTTTTTACCCAGCAAAGTGTACACCTGTCCAAGCCATGAGCAGCCAGTTTCTCCAGGAGAGTGCTGTGGAAAATGGTGCCAAAAGCTTTACTAAAGTCTAGGAAGAAAACATCCAGAGCCTTTCCCTTGTCCACTGAGTGGGTCACCTTGTCATAGAAGGAGATCAGGTTGGTCAGGAAAGACCTGACTTTCACAAACCCATACGGACTGGGCCTGATCACCTGGTTGTCCTGTACGTGCTGCATGATGGCACTCAGGGTGATCTGCTCCATAATGTTCCCCCGCACTGAGGCCAGACTGACAGGCCTGGAGCTCCCTGGATCCTCCTTCATGGCCCTTCCTGTAGATGGGCACCATATTTGCTAACCTCCAGTCACCTGGGACCTTAGCCAGGACTGCTGGTAAATGATGGCAAGTGGCCTGGTGAGCACTCCCGCCCACAGGGCTGTGAGGCATGCCGAGAAAGACTTTGGGGGTGGACAACCTTTGATGAAGCCACTCTGGGAACATTATTATCATCTTCCCTCTTTGTATCCTCAGGCAGGGGAGTAGAGGTTCAGAGAGAGGAGAATGATCAAGGGTGGAGAAGGCAGGTACAGGGGAGGGCACCCTGGTGTGATCTGCCTCCCCATCCTGCAGCAGCCCTAGGTGTAGAGGGCATGGACCTTGCATTTGTGCTGTGGTGTTGGTCTTCAGGTTCCCGCACGAAGGCACTGGGCCCCTTTGGGAGGCCCTGGGATGCCTGTCCTACCCCAGCTGCCACAGGGCACGGCTCTCCTGGAAGTCCTGTGCTGTGTTTGCCCGCAGAGTGTTGTGTTTGGCACTCCAGGCACCTGGCAGACAACTAGAGGCTTTTTTTTTTTCTTTAAATGAGAGCCCTGAAATAAATGTCTGCAGTGCAGGGGTGGGAATGTGCCTCAGCTTTATAGTGACTGGAGGTCTAGTGAGTAAATGAACAAAGACCTGCATCTCCTTCTGGGGCACCTTTCTGTCTGGTCAGCTGAAGAGCTCTGCATGCTCCAGGGCCATATTTGAGAAGGCAGTTGGATTAAATCATCTGTGCAGGTCCCTCCCAACTGAAATACTCTTCAATTCTCTTCGAAGGCACATTGAGGCGCCTTCTAGGGAGGGGTCTGGTATCATGTAGGATGGTCACTTCCCTCTCCGGCCCTCAGCTGACGCTCAGGAAGGATGTGGGTTTTCTCAGAGCTTTTTCTATCACAGCTCTCAAAAACACTTGCACGTGTCTTGGACCGCCCTTGGCACCTCAGTCATCACCAGGTGTCAGTGGGTGAGAAACTGACTGCCCACAAAGTGCTTGGAGCAGGAGCTCCCCCTCTGGCAACTCCTTTGGGCACCCCTGAACTGAAACAAGAGGGATCTCAGCTCTGCTGGGCCTGTGGGGTGCATGGGGGAGCTGAATCCTGCTTCCAGCTTGGGATGAGCTCACAGCATTACGTCAGATGAGGCACTGCCCTGCACAGGGAAAGGGACCCCTATCCCCATCTTTCCTTTTTGTTATTGGTCAAGAATAGCCACGTCCAGAGGGGAATATTTCTGTGCCCCCACAGACAACGATGCTCTGGTAGGACAAACCCTGCTGCTAGAATCAGTCTCTCTCTGCTCTTCAGAGAGGGACAGTCGGCGATTACATCGGTTGACTTCAAAGCACGTTCTCCAGGGGTGACCCTGATGCCTTTCTGGGTCCCCAGGGACACCTCAAGGGAGCCCTGATGGGGAGGAGAAAATTACGTCTTGGGCTGGTCCTCTGCTTCTGCTCTGGGTTGTGCTCCTGGCATGGAGGGAGCTCATGGCCATGGGGCAGCGCCGCAGAGAGACAGCTCTGCCCAGGAGCAGCTCCTCTGCCAAGCGCAGCAGGCCTGAGGGCACTGCCTGCAGGCACCGAGGGGAGAGGGGAGAAGCAGGGAGAGGGTGGTGGGAGGACGACTGAGCTCTCAGTGTGGGAGAAATCTTCACAGGTCTCTGCATGGTAAGTCTCTGGCCGCAGCTGCCGTTCCTGGAGGTATCTGCTAACGCTGGAACAGGCTGTGGGGTCTCTCAGTTTGACTCTCACAGTTTCTCCAGAGCAGGGACTCCCTGCTGCGCTGTCCCAGGGACAGGCAGGACGGCTGCTTTCTCCCAGCGACGGCAGCAGGGAGGCTGTGCATCCCAGGGCTGTCCTTCAGAGCAGGGTCCCTGCATCCCACGGGGCTGGAGGCAGCACAGTGTGCAGGGGGACTTTTCAAAAGGAAGGTCAGAGGTGCCTACTTGAGGCTGGGATGGCCTAGGTCTGCGCTTTGAGTTTTCTCTTGTTTGGCTCGGTGGGAATAGAAAGAGACTTATTATTGAAGAGAAAGGGCTTGAAACTCCTAAACCATTTCAATGATGGTTTTGAGGAGCCGCAGCAACTGCCTTTTCTGCCCCTCAGCCTACAGAGAGGACCATCGTCCCATTTCCAGTGTCATCAGGGTTTGTGCAACCTGGTCTTTTGGCCCTGCACACACACAGACGTCCCTGAGCAGTGCCCTGCTGCAAGAAGGTACCTGCGGAGCATGGCTGAGGACACAGCATGTGGGACGGGGTCTGTGAACATTGGCAGGGAGGAGTCATGGGGACAGAGAAACAGCCCCTGGCAGGGACAGCCCCAGCAGCAGAGAGATGGGCAGGGAAGGAGAGGAAAATGCTCTCTGGAGCAGGAGCGGGTATTTGGGTACCTCCCTGCCTTCCCCTGCACTGCAGATGCCTTCCCCGGAGCAACCCCCTGGTCTCCTCTCCAACCCAGTAGAGCCTCTGCTCCTAAGACCACAGGGACTCAGTCACATTCTCAGCAGCCTGGCCCCTGAGGAGGAGAAAGTAGCCTGATTATCGTTCGCCGTCCAGCCTCCACCAGCAGTGGCACTGGGGCATTTCTCCTGGCCATGCTGTCCTTTTTCTTATCGTTGGGCTCACTGAGATGAGAAGAACAAGAGTTGGGCTGCAGTTCTGGGACCAACCCTGGGGGTCTTGCCATACTGATATGTCCATGGGAGTAAATTATGGATGTGCCCTCCTCATCTGGGGGTTCCGGGCAATGCAAATGAGCCAACTCTCTCTTCAAGATATCCTACCTTTTTCCCTGGGGTGGTTGGTTTTGGGCTGCAGGCTGCGTTCCATAGCTCTCCCACGGCATCTTTGTGCTCTCTAGGAGCCCCATGGAGAAGACACGGCAGCGATAAGGTTGCGGAAACGCTGCTCATCATCTCTACAGGGCTAGTTGCAATGAGCCCTCTGTGTCCCTGGGCAGGAGAGGAGAGCTGAGATCCTCCTCAGGTACGATGAGACAGGATGGGGGATTTGGACATCTGCACTTGGAAACTGGATTCCTCTGCTCTCAGGAGTGTCCAGTTCCTTCTCAGGGGAACGTGTGAGATGGACTTCTGAGATGGGGTTCTAATTGACAAGCGGCTGAATATGAGCCGGCAGTGTGCCCAGGTGGCCAAGAAAGCCAACGGCATCCTGGCTTGTATTAGAAATAGCGTGACCAGCAGAAGTAGGGAGGTGATTGTGCCCCTGTACTCAGCACTGGTGAGGCCACACCTCGAGTATTGTGTCCAGTTTTGGGCACGTCAATACAAGAGAGATATCGAGGTGCTGGAGCGAGTGCAGAGGAGGGCAACAAAGCTGGTGAAGGGCCTGGAAGACAAATCATATGAAGAGCGGTTGAAGGAGCTGGGACTGTTTAGTATGAGGAAGAGGAGGCTGAGGGGAGATCTCATCACTCTCTACAACTACTTGAAAGGACACTGTAGAGAGGTTGGTGCCGGTCTCTTCGCACAGGTAATTAATGACAGAACAAGAGGGAATGGCTTCAAGCTCCAGCAGGGTAGGTTTAGACTGAACATTAGGAAAGAATTTTTCACAGAAAGAGTGGTCGGGCATTGGAATAGGCTGCCCAGGGAGGTGGTTGAGTCACCATCCCTGGATGTGTTTAAGAGACGTTTAGATGTGGTGTTGGGGGATATGGTATAGGGGATAACATCGTGGTGTAGGGTAGATGGTTGGACTCAATGATCCCAAGGGTCTCTTCCAACCTGGATGATTCTATGATTCTATGACTGATTGTCCTCCAGCTTAAAGAAATGCTGGAAGGCATTTCTTTAAGGGCAGCTGAGAACAGGGCTGATAGACAGACAGAGCTTCTCACCCTGCACTAAGGGGCAGTCCCTTTCCCTCTCAAGACCCACAAGGTTTCACTTCAAGAGGAGCAGAAATGCCAAGGATTTCTGCCTTAAAAATATGTCTCAGTTGTGGTGGGGCCACTAGAGTCAGATGTCACAAGACAAAATCCCCACAGCTCTGCTCTGCAGTTGGCAGAATTGGGAGCAATAACGCTGAAAGCCTCTGGTATCACAAGTGTCAGAGATTTCCCCATTTACCTTTTGCTGTAGAGAAGGACTGACTTCTGTGCAGCCCACAGAGAGCCCCTTTCTCCCACTGGCATCCTCAGCCAGCACCAGTCAGAGCTCACAAAAGGGACCTGCCAAAGGGGCAAGGCAGATTGCAGGGTTTCTATGAGAAATGGAGAAGGTTTTCCTCAGAGATGTCTGTCCTTGCTTGTCACTGCCTTTTCCTCCGTGGACAGGTCCCCGTGTCCAGAAGAAGCAAATGTCCAACAGCAGCTCCATCACCCAGTTCCTCCTCCTGGCATTTGCAGACACACAGGAGCTGCAGCTCTTGCACTTTGGGCTCTTCCTGGGCATCTACCTGGCTGCCCTCCTGGGAAACGGCCTCATCATCACCGCCGTAGCCTGTGACCGCCACCTCCACACCCCCATGTACTTCTTCCTCCTCACCCTCTCTGTTCTTGACCTGGGCTTCATCTCCACCACGGTCCCAAAATCCATGGCCAATTCCCTCTGGAAGACCAAGGCCATTTCCTACTCAGACTGTGCTGCCCAGGTCTTTCTGTATCTCTTCTGGATTGGGGGAGAGTATTTTGTTCTCACAGTCATGTCCTACGACCGCTACGTTGCCATCTGCAAACCCCTGCACTACGGGACCCTCCTGGGCAGCAGAGCTTGTGTCCACATGGCAGCAGCTGCCTGGGGCAGTGGGTTTCTCCATGCTCTCCTGCACACGGCCAGTACATTTTCACTGCCCCTCTGCCAGGGCAATGCCATAAACCAGTTCTTCTGTGAACTTCCCCAGATCCTCAAGCTCTCCTGCTCAGAGTCCTACCTCACGGAACTTGGGCTTACCATGTTTTCTGCCTTTTTTTGTGCTTGGTTGTTTTGTGTTCATCGTGCTGTCCTATGTGCAGATCTTCCGGGCCGTGCTGAGGATCCCCTCTGAGCAGGGACGGCACAAAGCCTTTTCCACGTGCTTCCCTCACCTGGCCGTGGTCTCCCTGTTCCTCAGCACTGCATTGTTTGCTGGCCTCAAGCCCCGCTCCATCTCCTCCCCATCCCTGGATCTTGTGGTGACTTTTCTGTACTCGGTGGTGCCACCAGCTGTGAACCCCCTCATCTACAGCATGAGGAACATGGACCTCAAGGAGGCCATAAGGAAAGTGATTCCAGGGACATTTTTCAGTAATTAAAATTTCTCATCACTCTCCAAGTATGATTTTCTGGTATCTGATTCCAGGCATGTACTTCCTTTTATTGTCAGTTCTCATGGTATAATAGAATCACAGAAAGGTTGAGCCTGGAAGGAACCTCCAGAGATCATTTGGTCCAAACCCACTGCTCAAGCAAGGCCACCAAGAGCCATAGTCCAGATGGCTTTTGAAGATCTCCAACGAGGGAGACTCCACAGTCCCTCTGGGCAAACTGTGCTAGTGCTCAGTCACCCTCACAGTGAGAAAGTGTTTCCTGATGTTCAGAGGGAACCTCCTGTGTTTCAGGACCATTTCCCCTGGTCCTGTCGCTGGCCACCACTGAAAAGAGCCTGGCTCCATCTTTTTGCACCCTCTCTTCATATGTTTATAATAAGATTCATCCTGAGCCTTCTCTTCTCCAGCATACATGTTATTTACCTAGACTTTAGCAAGGCCTTTGATACAGTGTCCCACAGTATTCTCCTGGAGAAACTGGATGCTCATGGCTTAGATGGGTATACTCTCTGCTGGGTTAAAAACTGGCTGGAGGGCCGGGCCCAAAGAGTGGTGGTGAATGGAGTGAAGTCCAGTTGGCGACCGGTCACGAGTGGTGTCCCGCAGGGCTCAGTACTGGGGCCGGTTCTCTTCAACATCTTTATCAATGATCTGGACAAGGGGATCGAATGCACCCTCAGCAAATTTGCAGATGACACCAAGTTGGGTGGGAGTGTTCATCTGCTGGAGGGTAGAGAGGCTTTGCAGAGGGATCTAGACAGGCTGGCTGGATGGGCTGAGACCAACGGGATGAGGTTCAATAAGCATCCATGCAGAGAGTCTGCAAATGAACAGGGCATTGAAGCCATCATGGTGGAAAACGAGACGAGGCAGTTGACCAGCTCCTTGAACCCAGGAATCGATATGTCATGCCTCCTGAGATTCCTGGGAACAACTAAGCTTTTTTTCCAGAGAAGTGGGCTTTCTTTTTAGGTGTCAAGGAGACAGGGAGGAGAGAGCACGCTCCAGCCTCCCAAATCCCATGAGCGTGCCCAAACCACCCTTCCCTTAGAATCATAGAATCGCTGAGGTTGGAAGGGACCTTTCAGATCACCGAGTGCAACCATCAACTTCACACTGACGAAAACCACCACTAAACCATATGGATAAGCACTACATCGACCAAACTCTGCAATACCTCCAGGGGTGACAGTTCCACCACTTCCCTGGGCAGCCTGTTCCAGTGCTTGATAACCTTTTCAGTGTAAACCTTTTTCCTCATATCCAATCTAAACCTCCCCTGGCGCAACTTGAGGCCATTTCCTCTTGTCCTACGGCTTGTTACTTGGGAGAAGAGACCGACCGCCCCCGGCTACACCCTCCTTTCGGGGAGCTGTAGAGAGCGAGAAGGTCTCCCCTCAGCCCCCTTTTCTCCAGGCTGAACACCCCCATTTCCCTTAGTCACTCCTCACAAGACTTGTGCTCCAGACCCCTCACCAGCTCCATTGCCCTTCTCTGGACATGCTCCAGCACCTTAATGTCTTTCTTGTAGTGAGGGGATCCTCTTAGGCCTGATGAGATCAGGAGACATAGGAGTTATGCACTATGAACAGCATGGCCTGAGGACCGGCGTCTCCTCCCTGTAATGCATGTGGACAGTAAATGCCACACTTCCTTCTGCGGATGGGAATTCCCTAACCAGTTATCCATCTCCCTGGCACTTGAGATGAATAAATAACGGATTCCATTATTTTTTTAATGACTGAATTTAAAATGCACATGAAGAAAAGAAGCACCCAAGTTCACTTTGAGAACTTCGTTAAATGAGCAAAGAACTATTCTGATCCCCTTCAAACCCACTGTTTCTCTTGCACAGCCAGGAGGCTAGTACATGTTTTGTGGGTTGCCAGCGAAGGGAAGACAAAGCCAGTCTCAGTCAGCTCAGGCTTATTTTACCTTGAAAGTACCTCCTTCTTTTGATTTATGAGGTTGACTCATTGCAAATGGCTTTTGTGGAAACATTTACAACTATCTGGGATGAACACCTCCCACATCACCATCTTTGAACCTCTTGGTTCCTTCTGCTACCCATGGGAAGAGAAACATTTTTCTTTTGTGATTCACCATGTCCTAAGGTGTGTGACGATATGCTCAGCGCTTAGCATGTCTCTTCACAGAATCAGGGAATTGTCAGAGTTGGAAGGAACCTCTAGAGATCATCTAGTCCTACTCCCCTGCTGAAGCAGGATTGTCCAGAGCACATCACTCAGGACTGCATCAAGGCGGGTCTTGAAAATCTCCAGAGTAAGGGACTCCATGACCTCCCTGGGCAGCCTGTTCCAGGGCTCTGCCACCCTCACTATAAAGAAGTTTCTCCTCATATTTGAGTGGAACTTCGTATGTTCCAGCTTGTGCCCGTTGCCCCTCGTCCTATCGCTGGAAACCGCTGAAAAGGGTCCAGATTCATCATCTTTCAACCCACCCTTTAGGTACTTGTAAACATAGATAAGGTCTCCCCTCAGCCTTCTCTTCTCCAGGCTAAAGAGCCCCAGCTCTCTCAGCCTTTCCTCGTTAAGGGAGGTGCTCCAATCCCTTAATCATTTGAGTTGCCCTACATTGGACTCTCTCCAGTAGTTCCCTGTCTCTCTTGAACTGGGGAGCCCAGAACTGGACACAGTATTCCAGTTGTGGCCTCACCAGTGCAGAGTAGAGGGGGAGAATGACCTCCCTCCACCTACTGGCCACTCTCTTCCCTATGCAGCTCAGGATCCCATTTGCCCTCTTGGCAACAAGGGCACATTGCTGGCTCATGGATAGTTTGCTATCCACCAGGACTCCCAGATCCTTCTCCTCAGAAGTGCTTTCCAGAAGATCCATCCCTAACCTATATTGGTGCCTGGGGTTCTTCCTCCCCAGGTGCAGGACCCTACATTTGCCCTTGTTGAACCTCATTAGGTTCTTCTCTGCCCAGGTCACGCTGGACGGTGGCATAGCCCTCTGGAGTGTCGGCCAGCCCTCCCAGTTTGGTATCATCAGCGAACTTGCTGAGGATACACTCTGTCCCCTCATCCAGGTCATTGATGAATATGTTGAATGGGACTTGGCCGATTATTGACCCCTGGGGACACTGCTGGTTACAGGCCTCCAACTTGACCCTGCTCCATTAATTACAACCTTCTGAGTTCTGTCACACAGCCAGCTCTCAATCCACCTCACTGCCCCCTCATCTAGCCCACACTTCCTTAATTTTCTAATGAGGATGTTATGGGAGACAGTGTCAAAAGCCTTGCTGAAGTCAAGGTAGATGACAACTTCTGCTCTCCCCTCATCCAGCCATCCAGTTATAACGTCATAGAAGGCTATCAGATTGGTCAAGCATGATTTACCCTTGGTAAATCCGTGTTGACCATTTCCAATAACTTCTTGATCTTCAATGTGTTTGGAGGTGACATCTAGAACGAGTCACTCCATTATTTTCCCAGGGACAGAGGTGAGACTAATTGGCCTGTAGTTCCCTGGGTCCTCCTTCTTGCCCTTTTTGTAGACTGATGTGATATTTGCCTTCCTCCAGTCCTCGGGCACTTCACCTGTTCTCCAAGACCTCTCAAAAATGATGGAAAGTGGCTCAGCAATAACATCTGCCAGTTCTCTCAGCACTTGTGGGTGCATCCCATCAGGGCCCATGGACTTGTGTATGTCTAGTTTGGCCAAGTGGTCTCTAACCCGGTCCTCCCCAAGAGAGGGAAAGTCCTCCTCTCTGCAGACCTTCCCCCTTGTCTCCTCGGGCTGGGATTCATGAGGGGCAGCTTTGGCAGTGAAAACTGAAGCAAAGAAGGCATTCAGCAACTCCGCCTTCTCTGTGTCTTCCACCACCAAGGCACCCACCTCATTCTTCAGTGGGCCTACATTTTCCCTACCCTTCCTTTTTTTATTGATATACTGAAAAAACCCTCTTCTTATCTTTAACTGTGGTAGCCAAGTTAAGTTCTGCCTGGGCTTTTGCCCTTCTAATGTTTCCCCTGCATATCTTTACTACACCTTGAAATATCAAGCTCATAAGTAGCTAACACCCTTTTCCAGAGATCGTAGACTTTCCTTTTTTCCCTGAGGTCCAGCCAAAGCCCTCTATTTAGCCAGGCCAGTCTTCTTCCCCGTCGGCTCGTTTCATGGGACCTGGGGATGGCCTTCTCCTGTGCTTTTGAGAGTTCATCCTTGAAGTATGACCAGCCTTCCTGGGCACCTATGGCCTTCAGGACTGTCTCCCAAGGGACACTCTCAACCATGCTCCTAAACAGGCCAAAGTCTGCCTTACAGAAGTCCAAGGTGGCAGTTCTGCTGGCTCCCTGTCTTGCTTCTGCAAGAATTGAAAACTCTATGGTTTCATGATCACTCTGCCCAAGATGACCTTCAACCTTTACATCCCCCACAAGACCTTCTCTGTTAACTAGCAGCAGGTCCAGTAGGGCGCTTTCCCTGGTTGGCTCGCTCACCAGCTGTGTTTGGAAGTTGTCTTCCACACACTCTAGGAACCTCCGGGACTGTTCCCTCTCTGCTGTGTTATATTTCCAGCAGATATCTGGGAAGTTGAAGTCCCCCACGAGAACAAGGGTGAGTGACTGCGAGAGCTCTGCCAGTTGCAGGTAACTGCAAGCGCTGTTACTTGGCCAGGGCCACACAGGGGACAGCACACAGCCATCCACCAGCACATCCTCTCGGAGGGAAAACGCACGTGGAGGGACCAGCGTCCCAGGTCAGGACCAGAAGGCCCTGACCAGCGAGGCAGATAGAGCGTCCACGTAGAAATGAGCAAAGCCTTTTTTGTTCTGCACAGTTCCTGCGTTTCATTCAGCGCAGCCAGCACAAGCGAGGGGGGAGATGAGTCAAGGCTGTCGGGCCGGATCACAGAATCACAGAATCTTCATGGTTGGAAGGGACCTTTGAGATCATTGAGTCCAACCTGAAGGGACCAGCCTGAAGAGGCTCAACAACAGCAGATTCAAACAGCAATCTCAGAAGTACCACAAGAAACTACAATTTGTTGACAAGATAATGAATCATCGAGGAGAGATTAGAGGTGACAACCCATTCTTACAAAGTTTAGCATAGTCGTCTAGATATCAGTACTTAAAACATAAAAGACAAGATTCCAGTTTTGGTAGTTAGACTTTTTGTTTTGCCGTTAAAAAACAAAAGCATGAAACATGAATTCATCAGGGAAATTCCCTGCTGCTCAGGCACTTTGGGATTTTTCAACTCTCAAACACGTGAAAGGTAACATTCCCCCTCACTCTTTTTTCATGCTACACAACCTTCTGTTATTCCTTTTTCTCTTACATAAAAGTCAGTCATAAGGAAGGAGGGTCAGGAATTAATGAAAAAAACCAAACGTGAAAACAAGTTGTACATGAAAACCACACTGTGCTGATGCGTGCACTTTGATCATACAGGATAAACTTCTGTATTTTGAAAGCTGAAGAAACAAGAGCATTTGAGTCAAAGTCCAGGAGCAAAAGACATTTCATTCTAGCCACTGAACATGGTGCTAAGCAGCAGTCATTCCTGTCTCCTCAGTCCCAGGCACTCCATGACTTACTACTTAGAAAAAGCATCCCCCATGAAAAGTGTTATACTGAAGTCAGCCTGAACCCATTTCAGTGGTTACAGTCAGAATTAAATTTAGTCCCGTTTTTGTTTGTGCATGAACATTTTTTTAAAAAAATATTTTATTACTGACTATCTATATCTATGGGTTTCCAGAAGTCTAATTACACATGATTGTTTACAAAAAAAAAAAAAAAAACCACAAACAATTTAAGAAATAGGGCACAAACTGAAAAAAGAAAAAAATCTTTTTGTTTTCAAAATAGCTCTCAAAACATCCAAAACATTCAGTATCTGATAGCAATGTAATGAATAAAATCCATCTTTTGAATTATTGTTGATGTACTTGGACACTTTTAAGAAAAGGATTCTTGAAAAGTAGCATTTTGAACTGATAATTTTATTGCCCCTATTTTTTTTTAGTGCCCTCATTATTTACCGAAAGTTAAAACCTGAAACACGTTGTGCAGAATAACTACAGATGAGTGATTACGATCTGATTCAATCAACTTCAAGAAAAGCATAAAAAACCGCTGCATCAAGAACCACTGTTTCAAAAGGGGAAACTTGGATAAAGGCAGAGAAACTGTACTAAGTGGACTAAGAACTTCAGAGAACAGAGGAAAATCTGAATTTCATTGAAACAAGAAGGTGCAAGTACTGCCTGGAATGGGTGTCCCAAGCAAGTACTCTTCCACTTGTGAAACGGAATACTAATGGAATACATGGATATGCAGAAGTCTTACAAAGAAACAGAGAAAAGGACTTATCAAAGAATATTATGTCCTAAAGATGAGGAAAAGTACAAATAGAGCAAGAATTACACGTAGTCAACACTGAGTTAGACTCTGCATTAAAAAGGAAGCAAAAAAATTATTCAGCCATAAAAAATGGTAAGGACACACAATGATGAAGCAGCATTAATTAAAGATAATGTATGCTATAATAAAATGCTATGAAATACGTTGAACACGGTAGATGACGTTGAACACGGTGGAAAAAGTGGAATAGGGGCACGGAGAAGAAGTATAGAAATAAGTCATTCCATAACTGATGTGCCAGTAAAACTTTAAAACACAACACACTCACCAGACAAGTCCAAACCCACCAATTTGGACACAATAGCACATAAAATTGTAATCCAAAGATTAGGTTATAATAAATACAGTGAAAAAAGGTTTCATCGTAAAATAACACCAGCAATGCAAGAAAACAGGTAGTTGCCAGCAGGACTCACACTCTTTTCCCTGCTATCTGATTCTAAGTAGCGCAAAAAACTTTAAAAACAAGTTTAGAAAAAAAAACTGGGGGTGAGAGGTAAAAATAGGACAATACATGAACAATTTTTCAGAAAAAAAACTCTGCAGTCCAAGCTACAAGCTTACATTTTCTTTTGGAAAAAAATATTTTCTAAGAAAAGGTTTATCACTAAACATAGATTATATATATTAGTAGAACAAGATCCTCAAAGTGAATAGCAAATTAATTAAAGGAGAAACAACAACATGCTCCTTTGAGGATTCATAATGCTGGAAGCCACCTAGAGAAGTTCCTGAAGTACTTGATATTATTTAGTATATTCACGAACCACCTAGGCACATGGGACAAGAGCTGCAATGAAATTCCTTGAAAACCAAAACTGGGAGTAACACTCTAAGGAAAGGACTGGAATTTTCAACATGAAGGAGAAGATCGGAATAATAAAGAATTAGATTTTTAAAGTACTAAATCATGCAAAGGTATTTATAAGGTTACTTGGAAACTGAAAACATGCATTTCTGTTATAAAATCAGAGATGGAGAAAAGTTTGTGTTTTACTCAAGAGCAAGGTTACTCCACAGCATAAACACACCACGTCTGTGAAAAGGCCAATGGCATCATATGATGCATTACTTAAAAAACATCCAAAAGAGGTAATGAAATTATTCCCACTGTAGTGTGTATTGATGTGAACAGTTTTCATACAAGCTCTCAATTCCAGTCACCTGTGTAGAAGGAGGATTTATTCAAGTGGGAAGACATAAAATATGATTGTCCTGGTTTGAGGTAAAACAGAACTAATTTTCTGTTCAGTAATTTTTCCTTTTTAGCTGGGCCTCTTCTAACTAACTAAACTCTGAAATTAACGGCATATTGTTCAGAAACTGCTCGCTCTCATAGTGATAAGACCTGATAATACCAAGGAGTGGTATGCAGAGAGGCCCTTGCTTATACTTATTGCTATAACAACCAAGGTCAGGTAAATTTGTTATTTGCCCCGTTGGAGGGTCGGAAGCAGAAAAGCGTAGAGGTGTCCCACCTGTGGGGAGAAGCGGACAGGAGAGGTGACCCAAACCTGACCAACAGGGTATTCCATCCCATCTGCATCACGCTCAGTATAAAAGCTGAGGGATCAAAGGGTCAACTCTCTTCCTTCAATGGCCGACATCTGAGGAGGACCCTGTCTGTTTGTCTGCCTTTGATCCCGATTCGAGCAATCCTGACTCCAGAGCTGGAATCCAGCTCCTGTCCATCACCGAGTCCAGTCTGGGACTTTCCCCTGTGCCTGCTGGTGATGTGATCATCACCCTGGGAGCTTGATACAGTTTTGTATATACTGTATATTTTTTTTCCCTTTTTCCCTTTTTAAAAATTATTTATTATTTCGTTATTTATTAATATTTTCATTAAAGTAATTTAGTTTTTTTCTAAACTCATAAATCTCTTATCTCTTCCTCTCCTCTCTTTTCCTTGGGGGGGGGGGGGGGGGGGGGGCGGTGCATCTGTCGCTCTGATTGGTTAATCTGGTCAAAACCACGACAATGATCTACCAGAACAGCAAGAATACAAGCCCACTTCACAAGTCTGCACAAGAATAACACTTGTTTTCAAAATGAAGGTTGAGATATTGTATTAGATAGCAATGATAAATGAATTAAAATTAATTAAACACCACTGGGGACAACGAAAAGGATTCCTGGATGTAGGGTTGTGTTGACACGAGAAGAAATGGGTATAAATTTACTCTGGACATTTAAGCTGACAATTAGATGACTGTTGCTAATCATTATCATACTAAATTCCTAAGCAACAAAAAGAGCAAGACTCAATTTAAGCTAGAAAATACTAATGATTCTGTGATATAATAAGAAGTATTATACAGCAAAACAGTGCCTGGTTATTATGCTTCAATAGGTACTTACACCTTCCATTCTGACAAGCAGTAATGGCTATTTCAGTTCAGTTTCAGAAGTACTCGCTCTGCTCAGACCTCAATATCCAACTATTACTTTTGAAAAACACAGGAAAGAAAATAATAACTTGTAAAACAAATAAATGAAAAAAAAAAAATGCACCACAAGTCCCTAAGAAACCCAGAAACAAGATGGGAAGAGGCTGCTGTTTACAAAAGCTATGTGGTCAGGTATTTAGAGGAAGCACGACATTATTTCTTAGCAGATAAGCATGAACCTACTTTACTCAGAATGTTGCTCCTGGCTGTAGTGAGATCGAGGTGCATTTTAAGCAACAAAAAGCATCCACAGTAAAGTGAAAACTTTCATACAGATGAAGTTTCCTACTGCTTAACAGTCAGAGTTTTATTTTGAAGCATCTCAGTTTAAGGTATTTTTTAAAAAGTTTTCATTCCCATATAAATGTGCGTGGTTTAATTACTGACAGGGCAGAAGTATTTTGAATCACCTTACGCTTTTACCTTTTAGAGTATCAAGCAATGCTAAGCTAATGCGGTCGCTTGTCCAAATTGGCACTGACCCAATTTAGATTTAAACTAAAAATACATTTTCATATTTTTTGTTTTATGCATTCCAGAATGAAATCTAACCTAAATGTAACATCTCTGATATACACTGAAGTGCGTGATATATTTCTTCCCCCTCTCCCCCTCCCATTTTTCTTATTTTCTCTCATTTTGCACTGTACGTGTTCCAGTTTAACATGTATGTCCAGTCTTGGTCAAAACAAGCGATCCAAGCAATTTCTATTGAAGTATGCCTGGAACTAAGAGATCCAAAAAAACCCCAGCAGATATGGTATAAAACCATTCCAACGATGTTTGGGTTGTCCACCTCTGAAGTTAATGCCTTAGGGAAAGTCTCCATAAGAACATTACTTCCGTTTGCCTCATCAGAATGACTTTTCTCGTACGAATGACAATCACATCTCATCCCATCATTAATTTATTTTTCATGCCACTGCTCCAGAGCAGCAGGATTTGATATCACAACTTGCCACTCTGTATGGAGAGCTGATTGAAACTGATGAAAGGCAGCCCGAGCCTCATAAACGAGGTAGGAATGAACAGTTGTTGCTTGACAATCAGGCTTGTAATCATACTGTAGATAATACTAATTTACTGACAAACACCATTAGCTACACTGATATGGGATTTTGTGTCAATCATTAGATTCCGAAACAACATCCTACTAATGAAACAAAACACATCCACAGCCCAGAGGGATATCCCAGCAGATGCTGTAGGGTTGTTTGCAGCATTACCCAGTCTTCATTGAAAGATGACTTTTGTCTTCATCAGAGTGACAGGAAGGCCCAAGTGCTTTGCACCCACCTGAGAAGCGCCAACTGATTGAGCTCGAACACTCACAAGCTGGTCAGGTATTTACAAGCATTAAATACAACTCATTATTGAGTGACAAAAGATAAGTAAGCCACCGGACAACACGTAAAGTGTGAGTTGCTATCACATATGTCTGCAGAACCAGACAGCTAGAGTCCTCAACGTGCTGTTTAGTCACCAGTACACCATGTGAAGCTGAGTACGTGACATGCTGCATGAAAGTAGCATCTGTGACCACATGGCAACGGGTACAGTAGTCGGATATCCCAGCTGCTGAAGAAGCAGGCTGTAGGAAAGTCCACGCTAAAATTAGCCAATGCGCAAACAGTCAAACCTCATAAAGAAAAGCAGGGTCCTTCTGTCAGGAGACAGGTTTCAGGAGCAGAGGAGGAACAGGCAGATGACCTAACATGCCCCTTTCCACTTTCAGTCATAGCAGCAAAGCTACAAATGACCACCACAGAACAGGCAAACCTTCATTCTGACATGTAAGGGTTTGATAATACTGGCACACCCATCAGGGCAGCGACATTTGCATAAAACCACGAGGAAGTTAAGAATAGTAAGTGCAAACCACACAAAACAGCACTCCCTTTTAAGTCACAAATCAGTTCCTTTCAACAGTATGCCATCCACTTACTGTGTGCTGAAAAGAAAGATGCTTGGTTTGCTTTCCCTGTCACAATGACACTTACATATTTACCTATTACATTTTTCAAAACAATAGTAATCTTTAATACTGTATGACAGATACCCAAGTGAGCTTCAGTACCTGAATAAACTAACATGGATATATGAAGCAGAACAGCAGATTATTACCCTTGGTTCTCAGTAACGAGATGTGTGATAGCATTTTTTTTTTTTTTTTTTTTTTTTTTTTTTGAAAAAGTCATCCTCATCATCTCTGTGCCAATATATGTCTGATACTATTTCAGGGACAGGGTCACCAAAGCACAACAGATGGAAGCGTATCTGTTTCTGTTGATGGCAACTTATAAATTATGTTCCATCACAGTTCCTGTGCATTTCCACTTTGCTTTGTAGAAAATGTTAAAAAAAAAAATCCCCTTCTTCTCCATTGGGAAAAAATACTTTAATTTTCAAACGAGATATTTGGTTCTTACTGTACCTCACTGAAAGTTTTGGTTTTGATTCCTCCCATACACATTTTCAAATCAGACCTGAGGCAGTAGCTACAATTCCCATTAGGCACCAACCTGGTATTTGTGTCTAAACAATTCAATTTTGAGCAAAAAGTCATTCCCCCCCATGGCAAAACAACAATGAAAAAAGCCTTTGTAAGAGACTTAGAAAAACATATTTACAGTGGGCAAAATATTCGCTCAGGTTTTATTTATTTATTTATTTATTTTCAGTACAAATTAGTTTCTTGAACAAAAATTTTGACTGATGCGTCAGTGGTGGCATGCAGGTCATTTTCCTGCATGGTTGAAATCAGTTTAGAACTAGAAATGAGCACAAATTCTCAATTCACTGTAGTAGCCATTAGTCTTGGGGTTTAGTATCATGTTTCATACTCAATTACATTGCTTCTCCCCATAGCTTTTGCACATATTTTTGAGATACCATAGTCTCCCCATCTCAGAAAAAAGGCACCCTCCACTCATCAAGAACAAAGATTAAACTGTTTTACCGTTCCCCCTTTTGTCCATGATAATCTTATCATTGGAATATCATAACTTTGATCATACAAAAATTTAAATTTTTAAGAGAGCAACACAAGTTTTTTACCTTCTGAAATGCAGGAGGTAAGAAAACAAGCGGTCACATGAGTATCTCAAGTTAGGCACTGTGAATATTTAACAAAAGTTGAAGTATTTCAGCCCAGTACCTATAAGCTCACAGACTTTAAGTTTTATGAGTAGCCTGGGCAGAAAGTCCAGTTCTTCACTCATTTACAGAAAAAGGTATGTGAATATGATGGTGAAAATCTTAATTAATAGTTTACAATCTGGGAAATTATTTTAATGTAGAAAACAACCTACACTAAATAGTAAAAACCACCCCACGCAACAAACAATTTGCTTGCAAATTTTATTCAGCCTGCCTCAAATATGATGAGGCGTGTAGATAACCAAGCACTTCACTGAGTCAGGCAAATGGACTTGTCGACAAGAGTTGATTTTACCTAAATCAAAAATGAAACCCTTCATTCAATGTAGCTGTTATACAAAACTTTACATTCAGCCTATTTTTATTTAACACTTTGAACAATATTAAAAGATTACCGCAGAGACAATGCCTTATCTGACTGCTCAGATTACACTGAACCATACAGAATACATGATTAGCCCTAAAAGGTCTCTTCGGTCATTTTCACTTTTAATGAACTGGTTGGAATTCATTATACTATAATTGTAAGGAGGTTTCACAGATAAGCCGCTGTCTTTAGGGGGCATGGTACTGACAGACAGCAATTTTTTTCAAAAAGAAAGAAAACCCACGCACCTTCCTTGCTAAATGAACTGTAGATATTAATTTGAAACCTTCCATGAACAAGGAAAGAAACAAACAGCAGAAAAGAAACTACAGGACAAACGGGGCAATGGGCTTCCTTCAACCACCAATATGCAACAGTTTTGCCCAGGTGAAACTCCATTGATTTTTAGCATTGACAAAAATTGCATTTGTCAAGACAAAACTTCTGCACTTTGATTTTTGCACTGCAACCTTTGCAAAGTTTAAAATCCAAGTATTTACATGCCAGACAACAGCTAGTTCTGTAGGCTGTCCTACTGCCCGGATGGGTACAAGACTTGGCAAACAATAAACTATTTGAAGTTCAGCTTTGATGCAACAGGAGTCAAACTGTTACCATAAGGAAAAATTGCTGGGTTCTGCCAAGAGGGTCTAATAACGCAGCTGTTGTGAAGGCTGTTCAACAGGCCGGTTTGTTACTAAATCTAGGAGAATTGTGCACCGCTGAGTTATTTCATCTTGGGAATTAAAATTAGACAACTATTTTTAATAGGCAGATCTTCCTTTTGTAACCTCTACACTATCTACAACTTGCCATTACGGGGCGGGGGGAATGCGAAGGCCAGGAAAGTGCAGACAGTTCTTATGTACAGGCCTAGTGTACTAGTGTACTAGGCCTGTACATAAGAACAAAAGAATGGTTGCACTGGATCAGAATACAGATAACCTAGCCCAATATCCTGTGCCTATTGGTAGCCAACAGGAAATGATTAAAATGTAAGTACATGGACAGTAATATAATTTTATATTTGTCCTGACCAAGTAATCCATAATTTCAGGACTTCCTCAATCAGACATTACATTTGCACTTCTGTGTTAACTAACCCTGGGTGGATTCTTCATCCACAAGTTTGCCTTACTACTTTTCATATTTTGCTATATTTAATGTACTTAAAACCACCAAAAGAATTTAAACTGTCTACCCACTATTTAGATGGAAATGCTTGAAACCTATTTCTGCGGCAGTGCAGACCCTCCACACTGGCCAAGATTCCTAAGGGCTGCCTGCGCTTTTGAGCATGGCCCAGTTGCTCCTTTCCACTGCAAAGAACTGGTTTTAACCGTGAGCAAAGTGAGCAAACTGGGAAGGCAAACTGATACCAAGCACTGCAGGTGCTCTGGGACTTTGGAAGGTAAGGGGACAGCAGCAGGGGATTTCCTTGTGGTACCTTGCCTGGAGGATTTGGGATGTCCAGGACTATGCTGGAACGGATTGCTCCCCACTTCATCATCATACCAGTAAAATACTGCCAAACCTACAAACAGACAGGCCACCCCCAGGAAATATCACCCATGCTGAACAACAAAGCACGTCCTGCTGGTACTGAAGGCCCTTCGTGAGTCTTGCAGCTTGAAAGCTGGCATCGCCTTGGCTCCATCCTGTTACCCTCCACTCATCAGCTATGGGAGCATTGCAAGGTACAAAATCATGAACCTCATAAACCCACAGCCCAAGGTCACACACCACAGGCAGAAGCATTACCTGAACCTCCCAGGTTGCACCAGAAGATTAACATGCAATGGCCTGCTAGAATAATAAGGAAAAAACACTGTCCCGCAAGCAAACAACTGCAGCTAAACTGTCCCAAACACATAATACTCCATTAAGCAGACATCCAGATTCAACCTTCATGACCACGTTTCCAGTCCTATTTCAGAGGCAGATGCTTTTTCATAGGCAGAAAGCTTGGGAGTGCAAACATATATCAAAGTTGTGAGGGGGCTCAATCAGCTCAACAGAAAGTTTCAGGGCACGAGGGAGATTATGGTGAATTATCGTCCAGAAGTAGTTAAACATTTTACTTGGCTGTAAAATACTCAAAGGAATACTTATCTCAGTCATTCAACAGGGAAAAGATCAACTCAGCAAACAGAAGTCATGGGGTTCAACATGGTGAGCCAAGAACATACTGACTCCCTCCAACAACAGGCTCGTTTCACCAGAGACAGGGCAGACTCTCCCACACTCAGAACAGGCCCTCTCAGAGAGCTGCATACCAGAGGAAAGCCCAGTGCCTCCCAGGCTTACTGCCCTGCATGCTGGTGGGGAACATGGCGGCTAGGAGCCCCCTGGGTGTGATATCAGGGCTCTATCTGCTTTCCCCTCCTACTTCTCTTCTCTACATCCAGCAGCTTTTAGATGCTGCTCTTGGTTTTGGCATAGCTAAATTAGTCTGTTCAACCTCTGATAGGGAAAAAAAAAGTTGATACACTTGATGTGAAACATACAGCAAACCAGTTGACAGATTTTGTAGACATGGCTCTTCAGGGCATGAGGGCATGCTCTAGTGCCCGGGATTGTTGGTTTGTGGTGGGGTGTTGTGTGTGAGATTATGGGTGTGGGCTTTAGTTGGCGGGTGCTTTTTTTTTTTTTTTTTTTTGGTGTGTTTTTTTTGTTGTTGTTGTTGTTGGGTTTTTGTTTTGTTTTGTTTTGTTTTTGTGTGGGTTTGTGTGTGTGGTTTTTTTCTTTTTTTTTTTTTTAATGTGGTTGGACTCGATGATCTCAAAGGTCCCTTCCAACCACTAAGATTCTGTGATTCTGTGATTTAATTTGCAAAATGTTTCATTTAATATTTCACCACCAATGGCAAAATTTAATTAACTACTAGAAGGTCTGAACATCAAAAAAACCCCAACAAACCACCCGCAAAAAAAACCCTTGCAATTGTCACACTATCTACTTAACAAAGGATGATCCATCATATGACATGTCTGACTAGGGGTTTGTGGTTTGGGTTTGTTTGGTTTTGTTTGGTTGGTTGGGTTTTTTTGTTTGTTGGGTTTTTTTTAAACAAGTGCTATCCTTTGTACTCCCACACTATTTATTGTTGTTCTCTCATCATTCTTGAGATAATGCCACCCAGACTGCTTAGTTCTATCCTCACTATTAGCACTTTTTGAAGGTTTTATTTAATGTTTGAGTTCAGTTGCTGTATACAACTGATATTTTTCCTGTGAAAGACAGATACAGCATACCAGAAACACTATGGACTACAGTACTATGTATAGAAAGGAGTAAAACCGTGCTATTTCTTCAATTCAAAAAGGAAAAAACCAACCAACCAACCAAAACCCAACAACACTAAATAGTGGAAGATTTCGATCACAGACAGAGCAAAAGGAACTCTTGAGTTAGTCCAAAGGACTGCATAGAAATTACTATCGTCACTCTGTAATGATGGCAGCAATAGTTACATTATCTTTGCAGTAGGGGAACAGTACCACAAATTACTAGAGTAGAATTTTAAACTAGACTATATAAGCTATATCTATAAGCTGTATGAAGTTTTATATATAAGCAATGGAGTAAGAGTGAAACAGATTACCTAAAAGAATAAATTTCTTTGAGCAAAATGGACACAGTTATACATACTCTGCTAGAGGTTTAGAATAAGTACTACCCAAAAAAACAAAAAAGGAAAACAATGCCACAGTCAAACAGTCACATAAAGGAGACATTTAATACTTAACAGAGCAACCTTTCATAGGAGGAAAACAGAAAGGAAAAAAACTAGATTTGATTAATGTCCTGGTTTGAAGTAAAACAGAACCAATTTTCTGTTCAGTAATTTTGCTTTTTAGCTGGGCCTCTTCCAACTAACTAAACTCTGAAATTAACAGCATATTGTTCAGAAACCATTCACTCTCTCAGTGATAAAACCATATTATACCAAGGAGCGGTGTGCAGAGAGGCCCTTGCTTATACTTATTGCTATAACAACCAAGGTCAGGTAACTTTGTTATTTGCCCCATTGGAGGGTCGGAAGCGGAGAAGCGTAGAGGGGTCCCACCTGTGGGGAGGAGCGGACAGGAGATGTCGCGACGGAGGGAAGACAGAGTCACTCAATATGAGTGATCAGCAAGCTTCGTTTATTGAATAGTACAGCCGTCTTTTATGCTTCATTATAATTAGCTAATACATATTCTGCAATACATCTTTCTGATTGGCCTGTCCTCCAAACTTCAACCCCGCCCTTAGTTCCTTCTTTACAGTTACTTTCATCCTCTTTTCCCATGCCTGAGCAGCTGCAATCTCCCTGTTATCATACAACAATTACAGTCAAGGACAGGGTGTCCTTGCCAGCTCAGCAGTTACAGGGGCTGAATCCGATGTTTCTCAAGTTCTTGCTCGGCCAGCTGGATCATGTCTAGGCGACCCTTCTCAGCTAGCCAGTCTCCCACAAGGAGAGGTGACCCAAACCTGACCAACAGGGTATTCCATCCCATCTGCATCACGCTCAGTATAAAAGCTGAGGGATCAAAGGGTCAACTCTCTTCCTTCAATGGCCAATGACCGAGGAGAACCCTGTCTGTTCATCTGCCTTTAATCTGGATCCAAGCATTCCTGACTCCAGATCTGGAATCCAGCTCCTGTCCGTCACCGAGTCCAGTCTGGGACTTTTCCCTGTGCCTGCTGGTGATGGTGGTCATCCTGGGAGCTCAATATGGTTTTGTATATATTGTACACTTTTTTCTTTTTTTTTTTTTTTATTTGCTTATTATTATTTATTATTTCATTATTTATTAATATTTTCATTAGTTTAATTTTTTTCTAAACCCATAAATCTCTTTATCTCTTCCTCTCCTCTCTTTTTCTTAGAGGGTGGAGGGAGGGGCCATCTGTCATTCTGATTGGTCAATCCAGTCAAAACCACGATACCTGTGCATGCTTACTTGCCACAGACAGTGAATGTTCAGTAGTCCAGAAGAATCCTCTGTCTTCAGTGCTTTGCTTCTGAAGAAGCTT
The DNA here is from genome assembly GCF_964106895.1 of Numenius arquata. Lineage (NCBI taxonomy): Eukaryota > Metazoa > Chordata > Aves > Charadriiformes > Scolopacidae > Numenius > Numenius arquata. The sequence continues at coordinate 7,194 of NW_027414249.1, read as the reverse complement.
TCATTCAGAGATTTCAGAATAGACACATTCTGAATTCACACTACATTCACCAATGGAGAACCAGTGATGCATTTTAATATACAACCACAGAAGAATTCACTACAATTAAAAGCAACTTCTCTATGAGAAGCTTCCTGAAATAATGGAGTCTTTCTCACAGTTCATTCTCCAGCCACCCTCCACTGCCAACTCTGTATTTCTTAGCACCTAAATGTGGTTTCTAAAACGTGCTTTACATCAGCTTTCATTGAAATCAGTTGGGAGAAGGTGGCGGGGGTGAGATGGTATTTCCAAAATATCTGAAATAAGAAGTTCCAAAATCTTTCAAGTTCAAGAATTTCTCAAAGGAAAGCTAGCTTCACACATATGTGTGCATATCTATTTTTCACTCTAAGGAAAAGAATCACAAGGAATTGAGCTATATATTGTTCCAAAGCCATTACCCTGTTGGTCAAGTAAATCTCAAAGATACTGAAGTTCTATGAATTTAATGCAAACTGGGTAGGAAAGAGTGTTCCCTCCCCCCCAATTTACCTGTCCTAAACAGGAGTTAGGTGTCAACCACCAGCTCGTGCTCTGTCCATCCAGGCAGCTGGCCAACGGGCACATACACTCACCAGCCAAGCCGCTCGCCCACTGCATGCAACAGGCTGTGGCTGTTGCGACACACTTACTGACTCCTGCCCTGCCAGCAGTTAGGGGAAGGAGTGGATGACATGGAAATGGAAGCAAGAAATTCAGGAGAGCGGGGAAAGTGCCAGAGCTGCAGCAATGGGGTCAGTACAGACAACTCTGTGGAAACTAGGCTTCGGCTTACTGTCAACCAACCACGAAAAAGCTTTACTTGCAACGCAGACCCTCTTAGATGGCTGTATATAGCTGCTATACTTCAAAAAAGAGTAACTTTTTAAAAAATTCCTTTTACCTCAGGAAGATTTGAAGGCACATCTGGTGAAAAAGAAAAAGATGGTCCTAAACAATTTGATAAATGTCTATGCTAAAAGGACAGCAGGTTTTTTAATGCTCAATTTAATAGTCATATTTCTAAAAACCATGACATGAGGGGAAAAAGTTCCTACAAAACACATGACTACATGGCTACAGTAGAAGCAGTCATGTAGTTTGTGATGCTCAAACAATTTGTAAGAAAAATATTTCTAGCAAGAAATCTGTGCTATGGACTTGACATTATTATATTTAATTTGTATAAAAGTCATTTCAAATTACTCACATTGCAAATCCCTGTAAGAGGGAGTGCTAAAACTGAATTTATTTGTATTTCAAATCTGCATCTTTCACATGTGCTCCCACAAACTCACCCATATATATAGTGTATATATATACATATATATAGTACAACTTACTTTACTTGATAGGCGTTTATACATTAGTTTCCTTTTCACATTTCCCGTAGAACAAGGCCATATCTACCATACACTGTAAAAACGCAATACTCATGAAAAATTGTTCCTTCAGGGAGTTCTGTACTATTCCAGTCATAGCACATTTAGATACCAGCTCATCTTCACAAAGGCACTTTAGTTTGAGCAGTTACCCCTTTTTTTCTTTTCATGCACAGAAGTGAGGTAGAGAGACAAGAAGAATGAAACTACTAAGTTTAGACACAAACATTAGGTATAAAACAAATTTAAGCCACAAGAACTCACCACTCATCTAAAGCTCAGCTACCAAACATGATTTCCATCAGTGCCCTTATGCAAATCTAGCCAGAGGTGTCTAACGCTGTACAGCACATTCTGTGACCAGATGGAAACATCTTGCTTTAATATACAATTTAGTGGCAAAAGCAATACAGAACTCAATGCTTTAAAACTGCATTCAACTTTTTTAAAGTCAGAAAAAATCTCATTTTATAATTCAAATCTGTATTTTGACACGCTATTTAGTATTTGCAAAATATGAGTAGCTACAGAAATGCCATAAGCATTTACTTTTCTGAGACACGAGTTCTGCTCTAGCCTGAGAGAAGACTCAGTCTCATTCACAGATAGGGATGTCATAATTTCGTCCGGAGGAAACTGCAACATGTTCACCTCATTCCTTCTTCTGGAATTTCCTAACTTTATCTCTAAACCTATACCATGAATATTTTGCCACTTTATAATGCTCTCTAACACGTACAAAGTTGGATGCAGAGTCAAACTCGCCCCAGCTTCAGCCAGTCTGTGGGTTTCAAATATTCAGGTCTGCCATTTCAACTGATGGAGTGAGTAACTGTTATGAAATGGTTCTTGTGCAGCTCTATCGCTCAGTGTGAAAAATGTGAAGCCTGAGGTTTAATTCTCAGTTTACTATGAAAGCAAGTTCAACTCTTCTGTCACATTCCTTTGCCACTGTCTCTAACCCACTCAATCTACAATCAGCCCCTCATCCTCACACAGGTGAGGGCAAATGGCACATTCATTTCAGACACAATCTTATTTGGTCATTACAGCTTAACCTGACTATGAACACTGAGATTAACAGGTTCAGAAGCACACAGCAGGGCAAAACCTTGTTTTCCATTCTCTCGCTTCATTCCACAAAGAATAAAACAGGAAGAAAAGATGTCTGATATATAAGTAATTGAAAACAGAATTATTAAATAATATGTGTTTTTAAAAAAAACTTGAAGGAATGAAATGTAACATTTTTTTTTTCTTCATATATGTCATATATGATATATCTTATAATATATATCTAAATGCACTTTGAACATTCAGTCCTACAAGCTCATACATGCCTGGTGGTTATAAAGCCATCAGATTAGTGACAGCAGTGAAAGACAAAGTGACAAATTTACAAGCATGTACTGGAACAAATGTAAGGTTACACATGCAGTACCCATTTTATTCCTTCAGGCATGCTTCTTTAATTATATGACTACATACTTCACTGTTGGAGAATGCATTCAGTTTGCCACTTGAATGTCACCTAGTAGAAAAAAAAATACAAATAATTACCATTTTAATCATCACTCTTCAAGTGATTACCTTCTACTTAATGAAAGTATTCCTGCAAATCTCTACCAGTCTCCCATTTCATTCATTTCACATGGTCTGCTGTGCTCCATACAGGCTGAAAGAAACTCTCTGTTATACAGGCATCCTTTTGTACTAATTCCACATTTTTAACATGGTACCTAATTTCAACCAAAACTAAAGCATCTCCCTGCAGAGACTTTCAGGTGGTTTGTCTTTATCTCAACTTCATTCACATAACAAAAACAGCACTCTAAAATAAATTACTGATAATGCAACAGAATGTACTTGAGAGAGCAATTTAGAGAATGGATCCATCTGCATTACAGCAAAGCACCATCAGATAACAGCGCTCTGAATTTTGTTTGGGATTCTGTACACTGATAGGAATTCCATTCACTTCTGCCAATAATTTTGCTCAAGCCCCAGGGTGGAGAAACAAGCCTAAAGCAGAAGGGAACCTAGGGATGTTTTCTCTTAACCTGACTTTTATGGTCTACCAATGGCTGTTCTATGTAGTTCTCCAAAGTCAAAATAAGTAGTCTGCAACAAACACTACTCCTGATTTTATTTTATTTTGGTATAGTTACCATTTTCCTTTTCAGAAAAGAACCACAAATATAGCCATCCAAATAAGAGGAGCAATTTCTGCTTGTTTTCCACAATGTACAGAATTGTCATATACATGTTTTAGAATGGGAATGATAACCAGTAAAAAGTCTTCAGTTCAAATTAATACAATTAATGCTTCAATAACCAAATACTCTCCCATCAAATTACAGTAGGACAACAACAACTCTAAATTCAAAGCAATTCATTATATTAACCTGATAATTTCTTCTGTAAGGATGGAAAAATACATTAGCGTATTCTGCTGGCCCCTAAACAGCATTTCACAATGAAATTAAAATATACATTAGCATGGTTTGACCAATTCATTATTTTGACTGATGCCAACTCTGAAATGTTGACACTTTGGAACATGTTCATATATGCTACATACAGTCAGAAAATAGTAATTCATAAAACTGGACTAAACATGCTTTCAAAGAAGCAGTATGAAGAAAGGCATGCGTAGTTAGCACTTTAATCTCCCTAAAATCATGAAGATAATCAGGAAAGATTTCATCCCTCTGGGCAACAGACAACTCTCCTCCACTTTTCTTTGACCAGTTTATTTCTCAAGTACCAGGCAAGCAGGCATCCACCTCTTCTCTTGAGAGACTGTTCTGCAGCACATCCCTCTAAGGACAGGTCCAGTTCTCATTTGTCCAGGCACAAAATTCCACTGCCAGCTGTAAGCCACTGATGGATCACCCTGCAGGGGAAGGCTTCCTCCAGAGGACTGATTCGATCAGTGTGTTTGGGATTGGACTCATGCTAGCAGCACAGTTTGAAGACACTGGCAACAACACACAGCATCACGCTAATTACAGCTGTAATACATAGTTTCATCACACGGAAGAATGTGCTTATCTTAGGAAACCTCTTCTCTGCTCTGTACTAGCTTTATCAATATAAAAGGAATTTCATGTGATCATTACTAACTACAGAACCACATATTCCAAAACTAAACCCAAACCAAACAAAAAACCCCACAAGCCCACAGAATCCAAACTTCTGCTTTGTATTTTCCACAAATAAGGTAGAAGTGGCATAGTAAGTATCCCTCTTTATGTATACAAATTCTAAACATTCTTTTTCTGACAAAAAGCACAATGCCAAAAAACAGGGACAAACTCATGGAATACTCATGTTATTTTCAACAGGAAAATAAACAATCACCAAACCATTCATAACAGAGGTGTGAATTAGCTTTTTGGGCCAGATCTACAAGGATCTACTCATCTGAGTCTATACTTTTCATGATCCACTGCAGACAAGTATGGGCATTTTTCCACACAGCTTAATTTTGCTTAGAAAAAGTTCCACAATATAGAAATAAAAATTTCCATAATGGACTATACTTTTAATTCTACATCTTGACTTTCACAGAAGTTACCTTTTTCTATATTATAAGATGCTTAAAATCTCATCTGTTTGGCTTATGGCATTGTATGCCTTATACTGTTATACATTCATCAATAAATATATATGTGTGTTCCAGAAAATGTTACAGTGGATATTTCATTCACCATTATAAATATTGTTTCAATCTTCTTGAGCTCTTGGCCTGCCTGATACCTTACTGCAACGAATTCCACAGGTTATGTGCTGCATAAAGTCATACTCACAAGTGTCAAATCAATATCTTTTGCTTGAAACTCATTTCAAGTTAACACTGCATACACCTTCCCCCCCCACAATTAATGGTAACAAGTTTTATTAGATATCTGCCTTCTCTTTGGACCCAATTAAAACAGCTATTTCTTGAGAATTTCTCTATTATTTTCATATTCAGTTAGCCTTAGTGTAATCTGTAGAAAATAAATGAGAATTTTCAAATGTGTTGACCAACTTCTTAATTACAGAACAGCTTTATGATTTTGTTTAATAATGAAGAGTAAAATTCAATATGGGAAATAAAAAAGAAATAGGTGTAAAAGGGGAATAAATAAATCTGTTCTTTAAAAGAAATTAAACTAACTGACCTCTATTTATTATCATCAAATAACTGGATAAAAGTTTAGAATTGTAGTGTTCAAAAATTCTTAGGCTCTGCCTGATGACAGCTGGAAGTATGACAGAGCCTCTTGAAGCTACATTTCTGAAAACTGTCCTAAATGTAACATTTTTCTTTTAATTCAAAATAAGTCATTGACCAGAGGTTACAAAGTCTTTCAAGTATACATATACAATATATATATACATATACAATACCCACTAAATTACTCTGTCCTTGTAAAAGCAAAAGGCGTTATTCTTGACCTTTGTTTGCTAAACAATTTTTTCTTTTCTGGACCCTTGGTCCAGAAAAGTCCAGATCTCTTGGTCCAGATCTCACAACTGCAGTGCTGGGGGAAGGTGCTGTGCTCACTGCAGGGTTCAGGGCAGGGGCTCAGACACTCCCCCATCCACACAGCAACAACAGACCAGCTGCACATCAGCTGATATGGGCTGCTGCGTACTGAAAACCAGAATTTAAAGTTGACAAGGCAGCTAGCTCTCATCATGGCCGGCTCACATTCAGGCTGGAAAAAAGGAGCACAGAGTGATGTACATTACCGTCATCAACTCTCAGCTGTCTTCCAGCAGGTAGCCATTCAACCCATCTCCCCCATGCAAATACTTCAACACTAAAAAACTAGTTTGAGCATAGGCTCATTTTTCTCCTTCGCTGTTAACCCTCTAGTACAACTTGATTCAGTGCAGCTGTTAGCTGGTCCCACCACTGATTAAATCTTTTGGATGAAATTAATTTATAAAATATTAAAGTACTTTATAACAATTTTCAGAGCTGTAAAATTACCTAGTCTATACCACATACTCAAATTAAAACAGTAAATGATACAACAGTAAGTATGTACAACGACACTGTAAATATCAATGGCGTTTAAAAGAGGTGTCTGCACCGGTGTACGCTTCTACTGTTGAAGTATCTGACAAAGCAATATATGGTACTGATTAAATGCTATCTTCAGCTATAAAAGTGAAAAATCAATTGGACATTTGTGTAACTTAGCATTGTTTCAGAATCACAAATAGTTGGTGTTATGATTTTCTTGTTCTTCACGATAACTGCACTTAAAATACCAAACTAAATTCAGATTGTCTGTCTTTCTCATAATGATAAATAAAATTCAGTCTTTGTTATAATGACGGCTGTCAGGCCACACTCTGAAGCTGTTAAAGAGCTGGAATCAGAACTTGGTCTAACCTTTATCCCACAGTCACAATAAAATTTTCCATACTAAAGAGAAAGCTGTTTTGTGAAGACAAGATTTTTCTCCTTACGAGGTAAGCTTGTGACTGCAACAAAACCCGGTAAGACTTCAACTTCACTAAAAGCATCAGTGTTTTCTTTCCTGTAGCACGGCTCACCCTCATCTTACCTCTACACTCACAGAATGTCAATGCACTGACATCATGCAAAATCATACAAACTTTTCTCCCCCTCTCCTGTATGGGCAAAAGAGGGAGAGATATCCAAAATCCAACAGTAACGATTCAAGCCACATCACCTAGTACGCTCTGTGAATGCTGCCTGTTACTGGGCCATAACCACATGGCTCACAGAACAGTGAACACATTAGAAAAACACTCCTTCCAGAAC